>NC_051154.1:385873282-385954774 GCF_013339745.2 Dermacentor silvarum | reverse complement strand
GAATTGCTTTCCCACTCGCAGTGAGAATGTAATCTAGGCTACGTTTTTCTTACAAGAACAGAAATGAGTCGGCGACCTCCTTGAGAACGCGCTGGTCAACAGTGCTGGCCAAATAGTGCAAGGTTTCGCGCTCATAAGACACTGAGAGCAGTGTCAACTGTATACGTATTTCGGAGTCAGGAGCGAGCAGTGCTGTAGTGGGTGGACCTGGATTGGCATTAAGTGGCATCGCATCGAAAGTGTTGTTGACCAGATGGAGGTGTGTTTGCATGCGATTGTTCGTTGTCATGCTCGTGAAAGCAGCATCGACCGCACGTAGGAGGAGTGCATGATAATGGTGATGAGCCTCAAACAATGTACTATACATAACCACAATAAAAGCTGCGCCGAGGATAACGCAACGGGCTGTGTGAGGCGGGGGAAGGGGCGACATGACGTCGAAAGCGTCCACAACGTCAACGCCAACAGCGACGTCAGAGTGAAAATACCACGCTGTTTACCCAGTAGCTCGCGGTATTAAAATGTACCAGGTCCCCTAGCTTGTAGTACTGCAAATGTGAAGAGAAAACGAAATCTTCGAAATGTCATAGGCGGAATTTCCCACGTTTCGTCAGTTCCAGTAGAATTTCTGGCCTAACTAAGGGTCTACATGAAGCTACCAGGTGAAATCTTCAAACCGAATCACCGATACTTACAATTATGAAGCCTTTGACACAGCAACTGCATTCTCACGTGCAGCCTAAGTATTGATTTACACAAAAAAAGTATTTTTAAAGATGACGTAGGGAGACTTAAGTTTAAAGGTCATCCAAATGCCACGCACCGGTTACGTCGGGCAGATTTTTGGACGTTGTCCTTCTGAGCGAGGGAAACAAAGAAATGTAGCTGTTTTACTCAAAAGAAAGAAAAAAACTAACATGATGCACCTAGATTAATATATGAATAAAACGTATTTAAATAGTAACATCTTGAACCACCTTGAAAAAGGAAAGACTAGGATAAGCCTTTAGCCGAGCAAAGGTGAATAAAACGTTCTTGCGAGCGAATGATTTTAATTTAATATAGCCTACTTAGACAGTGGGTCTGAGACAGATGATGTCGGTCCGTGTAATTCGATTGAATTCCGCGACATTATTTATTATGTCATGCAGAATGGAAGTACATCACAAAGAACTCATCTAATCCAAATTATTATTTCTGTACTGTGGGGCAGTTATAATTACCTTTCAAATATTATGTTTTAATTCTTGCTTTATATTATAAGATTTTAAACGACTACACCCTTCCCCTTTAAGGGGACCAGCGCCCTATAACCTCTGGATCCTTGTGCAGTTTCTGGTGGCAGGTGAGCGCAATTATTTGAGCAAGAAGCAGGCAACCGAAACAAAGAAATAAGATGTGCTCTTAAATGGGGGAGAATGCTAATCACGATGATGATTATGTATAGTGTTTCATGGCGCAAGGGCCAGATATGGCCAAAAAGCGCCATGAAATTCTATAGATTGATGAAAAGCGGTACGTCGATGTAACGCGGTAGTGGAAGAATCCTGTTGTCTTGGTAAATGAGTCTACTGCCACATGAATCGCTGAAGTTTGCTCTCTTTCTTTTTTTTTCTTTTCTTTTTTTAAGGATAGATGTGAACACCGATTTACCGACGGTAAAGTTCCGTTGCCACCAGGCCTTGTAGAGGTCTGGTGGCATGATTCCTATTTTTTAAATTCTAAACTAAAGCTAGTACAATCAACCTCTCTACATGGCTTTCATAGATTATGAAAAGGCATTTGATTCAATAGAGATACCAGCAGTCATAGCTGCATTGCGTTATCAAGGAGTACAGGAGGCATACGTGAATATCTTGGCGAATAGCTACAAGGATTCCACAGCTACCTTCGGTTCTCCACTAGTAGAAAGTTACGTATCAAGAAAGGGGTTAGGCAAGGAGACCCATTCTCTCCAATGCTATTCACTGCATGCTTAGACGAATTATTCAAGATCTTACACTAGGAAGGCGCAGGAGTCAGTATCAAAGTCGCCTGAAACGCCTCTGGATCTTCTGGAATCTCAGCAAACTTCGGTTTGCAGATGACATTGTCCTGCTCATCAACAATGGGGACAAATTACAACAAATGATGCAGGACCTTGACCGAGAAAGCGTAAGAGTGGGGTTGAAGATTATTATGCAGAAGACAAAGATAATGTTCAATAGCCTGGCAAGGGAACACGAATTCAGGATCGCCAGTAAGCCTCTTGAGTCTGTAAAGGAGTAAGTTTATCAGGTCAATTACTCACAGGGGACACTGATCACGAGAAGGAAATTGGCAGATTACAGAAGAATAAAGTTGCGTCGGAGTGCATACGGTAGGCGTTGCCAAATCCTGACTAGGAGCTTACCACTGTCGCCGAAAAGAAAAGTGTACAATCAATGCATTCTACCGGTGCTAACATATGGGGCAGAAACTTGGAGGTTAACAAAGAATCTCGAGAATAAGTTACGGACCGCACAAATGGCGATGGAACGAGAAATGTTAGGCCTAACGTTAAGAGACAGGAAGAGGGCGGTCTGGATCAGAGAGCAAACGGGGATAGCCGATATGCTAGTTGGCATTAAGAGGAAGAAATGGAGCTGGGCAGGCCAAGTAATGCGTAGGATGAATAACCGATGGACCATTAGGGTTACAGAATGGATACCAAGAGAAGGGAAGCGCAGTCGAGGACGGGAGAAAACTAGGTGGGGTGATGAAGTTAGGAAATTTGCAGGCGCAAATTGGAATCAGCTAGCAGAACATAGGAGTAATTGGAGATCGCAGGGAGAGACCTCCGTCTTGCAGTTGACGTAAATATAGGCTGCTGATGATGATGGTTACGGGGAAAAAGGTTGAAATTATATTTACAGGAGATTTAGAATGCGGTCACTGGGCTAGAAAACCCCCGCAGGGGCGTCTGCGTCAGCAGGCGTTTGGTGTGCTGCGACACCACGGACCCGAGCACATGAGGGTTGGCCTCTCCCGCGTTTAACCGTACGTGGCTTAGCCGTGTCCGGGGAAAAGGAGATCCTGGAGGTTTAGCCGAAGCTGGGTGTTTGGACCTTTATGGACCCCCGGTGGAGGCAACACACCTCTTTGGCCTTCACTTCACGTAGACGGCACCCCCTGACAGACCCACCCGGGGGAAATCGGTAGTTGCCTTTTCCTGTTTCTCTCTCCCTCCAACCTTTGTCTTTCTCTCTCACTTTAAATCTCTCCTGTCTTCTCTTCACTTGATTTTACTTCCAACCTTCCAGGCAGCAAGGGTTAACCTGGTGTAGTTTATCCAACCTTGGGTCTATTATATGAGGTTATATTGGCTTTGTACAGCTGGCGTCTGCGTCTCCTTCGGGTCTCGGAGCGTCCCCTTGTTTGGCTCGGTGGTGGGCGGCTGGCATAGTTACCGAAATCATTGTTACCTTTATGGCCTTTTCGTAGTTTCCCCGACTCCCTGATCGCCCTGATCCCTGATCGCCCTGATAAACGAGGGCGCACCGAAGTTTTCCAGTCTTTTGGCCACAGAGTAGATAAATTTCCACGATTTCACGTAAGGGATACACTCTGAGAAAACAGAAAAGTCAGCGAGAATCATCTCCCCGTTCTTGGTTGCGAAATCACTGACGGAAGTTTTTGGCCCAGGTTACAAAGTCTCCAAGTTGGCAAGCGGTGATCTTGTGTCTTTCGGGGTCATTCCAGTGAGTGTCACCCCACACCGTTCTATGAACACAATTCGTGGTGTCATCTCCGATGATGATCTAATGGAGCTCACTGAGACTGAACTTTTGTAGGGATGGAGTGACTAGAATGTCATCAATGTGAAAAGAATGAAGATGAGGCGTGATGCTAAAGAGATAATCATCTAATCCTAACATTCGGCTCAAGTGTTCTTCTCGAGATTATCGAGACAGGCTATATATATATATATATATACAAACTTTATTTGGCGGGAAAATATTTTAGGTAGCGGTGGTCGGAGCCCCTGAGTCCAGGGCCCCACTGGCCTCTGCCGCCTGCCTGACCTGGCTAATTAAGTACTTTTGTCCTGCCACGTCGGAACGGATCCGAGTCAGGCCCTATATCCCGAATCCCCTCCGTTGCTGTGCAAATGCCAGAGGTTTGGCCGCAGTTTTCCGAACTGCCGAGTGAAAAAAAATTCTGAGTATCTCCAAGCAACGGCAAACAACATTACCTAGGTTCTGTCCAGCTACGTGGCATTTGCATATTTTTACATCTTGGTGTATGATAGTTGGGACACCCTATAGGATGCCCTGGTGACCAGACAAAGGATACATAAATGCATACCAAAACGTAAATGTCAATGCCAGGAAAAGACTCGAGACTACTCTTATTGTTTCATAACCGAACAAGTGGCAGCTTGTTCTCGGCGCCTGAACGCGACATTCAGACACGCAGCGCGCAGCTGCACAGGCACAGTGGGCGGGCCAGGTAAGGGCCGTTCACGCAAAGACCAGCAGGCACCCAAATGACACAAGGCTGAAGGCAAACGCACTTAGCGCCAGGCTCCGTTACTTTGCATAACCGGGCTGCATGCCATGTCATCCCATCGTCCAGGAGGAAAGACGAAGGGCCCCGCTGCTTGACGACTTTCTTTCGTCTGGTAAACAAAAGTTTGCCCTTGTAGAAAATCCGGGCCTTCCTTACACTGGCATACGAGGATAAGGATTATAAACAGGGATAAGGTGCTTAAGAAAGGCTGGCCAACGTTTCGATAGGAGGACCTATCTTCGTCAAAGGCGGCCTCGTCATCCTCGGCGGGTTAGGTTTAAAGGGTTAGTGGAGTGACGTCACGTCGATGTCCGCTGTGGCTGGCTGTGAAGGGAGAGACAGAAAATAAAATGAGCGCCGGCGCTTGACTGGCTAGGCGCGGTTTCTAAGACGAGGGGACAAGAGCGGGAGAGCGAGAAAGTGGCAAAAAAAATTATAAAAAAGAAAAAAAAAACCGTCAGAGGGGGTTGGGGGAGCGAGAGGCGAGTGAGCGTTCGGAGTAGTCGTGGTCGGCGTGCGTTTGGGGTCCCTGAAGTGTCGGTCAGTGTGCAGGTCACAATACGAGTTGAAAGCATGACTTGAGTAGCGTAGCATCAAGGCATCGGGTAATTTTGTGGTTGTCAGGGAGCAGCTTGGTCCGTCAAGGGCGTTAGCCTCACTAGTTCGCCCTAGGCGTCGTCGCGGCGGTATACAGAATTGGCGAGACCTTGTGTGGTCAAGGCGCCGAAAAAGGTATCCTGGCGTCTGGGATTTTGGACTGTCTCGGTTTGGATCTTGTGTGGAGAAAAAAAAAACGTGCGTTTGAGAAAAAAAAAAACGGCGCAGGAGGGTGACAGTGTAGAAAAAATATAATTAGAGATTTAAACATGGGGGGGGGGGGAGGGGAGACAGGTGTACCTGCAAAAGCGCTCGTATGGTTACCATACGAGCGCTTTTCCAGGTACACCTGTCCCTTATGAAAATGGTTATGTCCTTTATGATTACTGTATGTTTCCTAGGGGTCACATGAGGAAACATCCTTTATGTTTCCTGCGTGTTGAAATTTGGCCACTGCTTTTATGTTTCCTTCATGTATCCTTCATGTTACCGTACTTTATGTATCCTAGATGTTGAAATTTGGCCACTGCTTTTATGTTTCCTTCGTGTGTCCGTCCTTTATGTATCCTTCATGTTACCGTACTTTATGTATTCTAGATGCTGAAATTTGGCCACTGCTTTTATGTTTCCTTCATGACTCCCACCTTTATGCACCCTTCATGTGGCCCTACTGAAAAGATCCTGTATCCTGCATTTTCTGTAGACATGCATAGATGAGTTCTCTGTGCCCATTTTATATTTATGCACATTGTGTGAGTTTTAAAGATAAGCATATATGGTTTATTATAAGCATACTGATTGGAACTCTGCTAGGGCACAGACATTCACACAATATTGTTCTATAATAATAATTTTAGTATAACACTTGCAGTACAACTTGTACTTTCCTCACAGCATGCAGTGTCGCTGTTCTAGATGTTTTTGTCACAAATGTAAAGTGTAATGTTCGGATGCAGAGATGTCACGTTGGATAAGTGCTTGCACTTTTCAAAAGAAAGTGTCGACAATACTTTGCAAAGGTTTCTCTGAAACTACAAGTAGTTTATTGAACTATCTGCATGTTACTTCCATATGCCACATCGGCTCACAGCAGACCTTTGGAATGGGGTGCTTGGATGAGAGCTCACAAGACACCTGAAAAATAAAAGGCCAAGCGTTTTCACTTATGCAGTAAATTTCATATATCCAAGACCAGTTTGGCCTGTATGCACACAGCTAAGAAACATGCAGAAATGAAAACGATTGAATTGAATTTTATTCCGCAGCAAGAAAAAGTTACGAGGACAGGTAAAAGCTGTGAGAACAGCTTGAGGAGCCCTGACCTCCTAGCACACGGGGAAGCATAAAAGCGTGCGGCTAAGGGAGTACAACCTACTAACAGGAAACACTCACAGGAGTTATAAAACGTCACTTGAAAAGGGGATTATAAAGCTGTAATAAATAAAAAGGAAATCATCGTATTATACAAACATTAAATGCAGTTGTTTTGGTGATGTGCTAGGTATGGCAATGTCAACACTGAAGCTTTAAACTAATTATTTTAAACAGACTGCGCTGTTACTATCTGCCCGAGCGTGTTTTTTGCTATCTGCTCGAAAGTTTTTTTTTTTCTCCTTTTCGCCGAGCGTAAAAGAAGCCCGCGAATACATGCAAAATTGCCGTGCGACTGGCCGCTCAACGCGCTTTGCGGGTATTCGCGGGCATCTTTCACGCTCAGAAAAACACTTTTATGTAAGACTTACGGAGTAAAAGAAATCTGTATCGAGTTTCTCATATCGCTCTACAACTTTTTCATTGACACTTTCAGTCTAATAGTAATAATTGAGAAGTTCATTAATTAAGACTAATTATCTAATGAGGCGGAATGCAAAAAATAATCGAAGTATCTCCAAGCGACGGCAAGCAACATTACCTTGGCTCTGTCAAGCTACGTAACATTAGCATAGTATTAATGTTTGTCCCAAGTTAACTGAAACACCCTGTATAAGCGACAAGAATGCGCGCAAGCGCGAGACTTGCTTACCTTTCAAGATGTGAAGTCATCAAACGCTTCTTGTCTCGAAGGCACTTCGGTGCCGACGCTCTTTCTGGAGCAAACACTGTCTAATTGCCGATGAACTCCAGCACACGAAAGCACAACTTTCAACAATTTCTTCCACAGACCATGATTCGAAGCCACGGCACCACGTTTTTCACGAGAGAACCCGTACTGGCGAGAACAAAGGAAGCTCGGATGGGCGCTGTAGTAGACTCTAGACACTGGCGTTTCACACGAAACATACGACGAAATGATATCATTACACAAGTCCAGAGGTTTCATGATGATTAATACACACGACAAGGACCACAGTTTGTCGAGACACTTCCAAAACATGATTAAATTACCGCCTTGCTGCAACGAGCACTCTTGCACACACGTGGCCCAGCGGGCCCAGCTCAATATAACACCCAGTAATTTTACCGGGCATGGACGTCACACTGCAGCAGCGCCACACTGCAGCAGCGCCACACTGCGGTAAACAAGTGAACGTAGCCTCCGAGATCTACATTCGCTTCTAGAAAATGTAGTTTGCAAAAGCACGGCCTTCGAGATTTAATTTTGTTGCGCGGAGGAAGTTGTAGCTGGAAAGAAGGCCGGTATTTAAACAGAATTTATTAAGTTCAAAGTGCTTGGGTGTGCAGTCTTTCTTATAACGCATATACAGCAATTTTAGGCGAACCATGCGCTAACTATTGCTGGCGGACATGAGCCAATCAGCGCTCAGCCCGTGCACCTCTGCTCCGTCTGCTTGCAATGGCGGACGGCCTTCGGCTGCTACGACAACCACCGATGACAAATTCGTGATCACCGCCCATATACACGCTTCTTATGGCGCCAAGTGTCGTGTTTTAGAGAATATGTGACCTCATCTTGAATCGGTGGAACCATATTTCCTCGTAGCGTAAGGAATAAAGACGACAAAACGTGCGGATGGCTTGCTTGCTGCGGCAGCTGGAGCTTCGGTCGAAGTGAAACAGGCGTACTGCTTGCATGCACGCGTAAACAAACAAATATGGCCATGCTCCGTACACATCTTTAACGACTCAGCCAACTGACAATTAAAAATTATTCAGTTGCGCGCCCACGCAAGCATTTACAGGATCCGCGCTGCCCTACTTATACCCCTGCGAATGTCAACACAGCAATCACACGCAGTTTTGAAAAGACAGGCATCGTTTAGCAGCGACCGCACGTTTTGAATTTGTGAGTGAGCGAATTTCAGCGTGTAATTTGCGTAGAGCAGAAAAGGAAAGGTAGCTTCACGAAGTCGAGGGCCGAAAAAACAGAGCCCCCCCCCCTCCATTATTTTTCCTGGATACACCAGGAAAAATAATGGTTCTAATAATAATAAAATAATAGTTCTAGCCGTAGCATGTGTTAAGTTCAGATAATTACTGTGTGCACTCTATGTTACCTCGATGTGCACTAGAGGGAGTGCACAGCCAGGTAACATAGAGTGCACACACAGGTAACATTCTGCCGTAAACACAAAGGACACATCCTACAGGAAAGATTCAGTTTGCTTCCTCGAGTCGTACGAAAGACTGAGTAAACATGCGGTACACACGAAGTATGTTTCCTCGAGGTCACATAAAGGGCAAGGAAACATAAAGGTCACATAGGGCACAAGAAGGAAACAGACAGGAAACATAAAGGTCGTGGCCATTTTCATAAGGGGTCTCCCCCCCCCCCCCCCCCCATGTTTAAATCTCTAATTATATTTTTTCTACACTGTCACCCTCCTGCGCCGTTTTTTTTTCTCAAACGCACGTTTTTTTTTTTCTCCACACAAGATCCAAACCGAGACAGTCCAAAATCCCGGACGCCAGGATACCTTTTCCGGCGCCTTGACCACACAAGGTCTCGCCAATTCTGTATACCGCCGCGACGACGCCTAGGGCGAACTAGTGAGGTTAACGCCCTTGACGGACCAAGCTGCTCCCTGTCAACCACAAAATTACCCGATGCCTTGATGCTACGCTACTCAAGTCATGCTTTCAACTCGTATTGTGACCTGCACACTGACCGGCTCTTCAGGGACCCCAAACGCACGCCGACCACGACTACTCCGAACGCTCACTCGCCTCTCACTCCCCCAACCCCCTCTGACGGTTTTTTTTTCTTTTTTATAATTTTTTTGCCACTTTCTCGCTCTCCCGCTCTTGTCCCCTCGTCTTAGAAACCGCGCCTAGCCAGTCAAGCACCGGCGCTCATTTTCTTTTCAGTCTCTCCCTTCACAGCCAGCCACAGCGGACATCGACGTGACGTCACTCCACTAACCCTTTAAAACTAACCCGCCGAGGATGACGAGGCCGCCTTTGACGAAGATAGGTCCTCCTATACATGGCTTGCACTGACGTCACTTCCGCCAACGCTGGGTTAGGTTTCCGCCATATCGGAGCACCCGGAGCACCACCATATGGCTCCACAAGTTTGTATGGGTGTTCTGTGGCACCGCGCTGTTAGTCGCATGCGAATGGCACTGTTGTGCAATGGCTATTTGCGCAGTTGTTGGGTGTTGCAACCGCAGTAAAAGCAGCTCGAGGAAGGACTCGGCAAACACGAACCTTTTTCGGCTTCCGAAGGTTGTGGAATGGCAAGACGAACGAACGAAAGCACTTAGCTCGAAGCGGCGCAGCCTGTGGCTTGCGCGTATCAAGCGTGCTGATCTCAAGGGCGATCTCCCAAACATTCGAGTGTGCGGCGCCCACTTCGTAGCAGGTAAGTTGGTTCTTTATTCTATGGTAAGCCTGCGCAATATTACATAAGGCGCACTTAACGCTGCGCTAGAATCACATTTGTTTGCATTTGTAGGGAGACCGTCCAAGCTCTGTGAAGAAACGAACCCGGACTGGGCGCCAACGCTTTTGCTAGGCTACAAAGCAAATAATGAAGGCACTGCGCGCTACGAGCGTGCTGCAAAGCGACGGTTCAAACGAACGACTCCCGAGGTCGACGCGGTGACCGCTGCACCGGCAAGAGCTTTTGGAGTCGGCGCAACGCCAACCGAAAACCGCTACGACGACGGTGACGACGACCGCACATACGCAGACAGCCCGTCACTGCCGCGAGCCGAATGTGAAGGCCAGGCTGCCGAAAATGAATCAGGTCAGTATATTCATTGGTCATTTGTTCGTTCTCGTTCATATGAATTTTTATTGGTTTGTTCACATCGCTGTTATGAAATGTCTGCATGCTGGTGAACCACTCTGCTTTGATCCCTAGGTTTGCATGGTCAATTTCAGGAGCTGCTGTACAGGCAGAGATGACCATGACAGACATTGCAGCATTAGAGCAACAGTGCACTGCACTAAATGATAACTTGTCTGCCCTGCGTGCTCAGATTCACCAACTGGAATGGACTGAAGCAGCGTTCAGAGAGAGTAAAGCCAAGGTCGTCTACTACACAGCGATGGCAAACTTTGATATTCTGTATGGCATATTTAAAGTTCTGGAGTGCTATGTCCCACACGGTGTGAACAACAGTCTATCAAAATTTCGAGGGTTTATTCTGTTTATAATGAAGATGAAGCTGAATTTGCACGACACTGACCTTGGCTTTAGATTTGGAGTTTCAGAGGCTACAGTGTCGCGCATTTTTGATAAGTGGCTTTATGTTGCAGATTGTCGATTGAAGCCATACATTTCATGGCCAGACCGAGTCTCACTGCAGCAGACCATACCACAAGCTTTTTTTGATTCATTTGGTGCAAATGTGGCCACAGTAATTGACTGTTTTGAAATAAAAATAGAGCGGCCATCATCGTATGAGGCTAGAAGTGAGACATGGTTGCAATACAAGCAGAGTAAAACTGCTAAGTTTCTCATTGGCACTGCTCCTCAAGGTGTTGTCACCTTCATCTCAGAAGGTTGTGGAGGGCGCTGCAGTGATAAGCATATCAGAGAACATTGTGGCATTCTCGATAATCTGCATCCTGGTGATGTTGTGCTTGCTGACAGAGGCTTCAATATCTCTGAGAGTGTTGGCTTCTTTTGCGCGCGTTTGCATGTTCCAGCGTACACAAAAGGCAAAAAACAACTGTCGGCAGAAGTCTTGAGCCCTAGAAAGTGTACTAACGTGCGTATTCGTGTGGAGCGAGTGATTGGGCTCATAAGGAATAAGTTTACCATCTTGAAAGGCCCTCTCCCCATTGAGTATGTTGCCCGCCGAGAAGGTGATGATAGGCCGCCACTGGATAAAATTGTCACTGTATGTTGTGCTTTATCTAATCTGTGTCCATCAATTGTTGCAGAGCTAAGGGAAGCCAATGGTGAAGTGACTTCACATTCCCCAGAGCTTCATTAGTGTGTAATGCTTTCACAAGCCTTTGCCCGTATTATACTATCGAATACTATTGTCGTTTGTTTTCATGCAGTTTTTTTAATTTAAACATTAATTTCACTTCTAGCAACACGTATGCCGGAGGTGGAACATTTGTTATGAATAAAGAAATGTGGCTACATTATTATCTAATGCTACAATCTCACAAGTGCCTTGCTGTTTGTCGAACAGATAGCAGAATGCCTCAGTAAATAAAACACGCTTGTTTTGGAGCTTGTACGTTTCTTTATTTACGAATTGAATTTATTGCTGGGTATTTACAGATCAGTCCAACAGAATAACACATGAATGTCAAGCGAACTAGTTCTCTTTGTCTTGCTTGCATTGTGGACAATGCGACTTCTTTGCCTTTGGTGCCGGTGTGATTCGAACACACGAAAAATGAAACCATTTAAATGTGCACGATGGGTTGTCACACGCAGTCATCTTCCCCGTCTCGGGTCCTTGACAGAAGCTGTAAACGTTTGTTGGTGGCAATGCATTTTCTGGAGTTCTCTGATGCCGTGTGAAAAACTTGCTGAAGAGCTCAGGAAGAATTGCTCTTAAGAAAAATCCCTTGCAGTTGCAAGCATCTGATTGCAGAAATGTTCGTCTCTTTTAATTCTTTTCACATGGAAGAGGTTTGGAGCCCAGACAATGAAGTCGCAATAGTCAACTTTGCATATAGTCATCTGGGCTTGAACTTGGTAATAATAGTCGTGTTGCTTAGGAAGCTGCAGAGTTCCATTAACGTCTGTCAAACATGACCTAGGCTCAGTAAATGAGGTGGCATTGCACAGCAAATAGGGGCATTTCACTTCGGCTACACCTCTGCCACAGCATGAGCATGAAATCAGTGCCTCTGGTGTTGCTCCAGCAAATGGATACGAAGCACTGAGGTGAAGACCAGATCTCGAACACTTGAAAGCATCGTGCTTTTGCTTGTGATGATCTTCATAGGTCTTCCATGCAGGCAGAAATGCATGCTCCAAGTTAATGCTCCAAACCCCATGCAATGGCAGGAGTCTTTAGCGATTTTTCTGGGTAACATATCAATTTCAGTACCGACAGGCTAGAATTATCCAGAGCTGTTTGGCAGACTCTTTTCATTACAGATGCTATCACTCTACCAGCGCGGTAAAGGTACCAGTCAGGTGAAATGTTCTGTTTTTTTGTTTTAGATTCAATCAACTTCACTGTTTCGTCAGTGACATGAAGTGTGCTCAAAAACTCTCTGGCCTTGTCAACGAGGGTGTCGAGTCCATCTGCCAAAGCATCATCCGTATATAAATTTCGTAGGTGTGCTTGCTGTTTGGGCAGTGGTTTCTTGAAGGCAGTGGAATGGCCAGGCAGCATGGAAAAAAATCGCAGGAACAACACTACTTCTTATGAAGACACTGCATAGGTGTTCCATCTCTGCTTGTGAGGCTGGTGGCACATGAAATCTCTGTTTTATAACTTTCTTGTTTCTCGGAGTGCTCTCAATCCTATCATCAAGTTGCCGTTTTTTTTCCTTTGGCAGATGCAAAATCAATCTCTTTCAATTTTTTGAATTAAATTTTTCCACATAGGTAGGGAGCCAAATGTTTTTTTAGTGCAGCTAATTGAGTTCCTCATCCTCACGCCTGTGTCAACAGCAAACAAACAGGCACCGACGTGTGAGCAAGCTTCTCCCACACCTGCCATGCAGGTATAGTGTGCAGTCAACACGGTACCACTGTCCTTACAGAGAATCCACACTTTGAGTGGACGTTCACCCAATCGTTGTGAGTGGTTCACCTGCAAAGGGCAATCAAGGGAAAATTAAACTGTTGAGATCAAAACATGCATCATGTACACAATGCAAAGATATAAAAAAAACGCATGGCAAGCACACACACTACATGTGCACTCTTCCCTGTAAACCAATCAAGAAAAAATGTAACTGTTGAAATAAAACATGAATGATGTAAACAATGCAGAAATATCGATCCAAATAAAGTATGGAAAGTACGCACATCAATCTCCCAGCCACAAAACACTCGCGCAAGCTGCATATGCTGTTTGAAAATTTTCAGACCCTAGCACATAAACTCCGCTTTTGCGTGATTGTTAAATGAACAGTATCAGTTCGTTTCTTCTCTGCACCAAGCTACAATCTTGCGTGTCTCCTGCACGCACCACTGACTGACCAGGGAATGCCTCTGAATGTTATAAACAAAATGCGGCATGGAAAACGGGGGCTGCAGCTTACCTGTCCTAGTAGGAGCACCCTTTCTCCTTGCAGCCGCTTCGCCGACAGTGTTTTCACCCAAACGCTTGTGAAGTAGTTGTGGGATTCAAGCGATTTATAAGCCTTCATTTCCACCAGTGTCGCGAAGCTTGAGGAGAAAACTAGGTAGTTTACAATGTCTCCGTGCGAGACCTCGGGGAAAGCGCTAACGCCCATCGTCGTATCCGCACCCGGTCGCAACGTGTACGGGTCCACATCGTCGCACAGTTTCACTTTTTCTTGATTTCGTGCACGCGCCGACCCCATCAGTTCTGCGTAATATGCCTCGTTAAACGCAGGCCTACTGTAAACAGGTGGCATTTCTTGCGAGGAGCGGTGAAATACGCTTAGAAAACACAGTGAGACCGCAACATAAGCGCACGCGATCAGATGCGAAGGCGGCGCGCGCGGTGCTCCGGCATGGCGCGGACGCAACGGCGCGGGCGGACGTGACGTCACGTGCACGCCATGTATTCCAAGACGGTACTCAGTGCGCGCTGCTTTGGCTGATTGAGCAAAACCTCTCGAATCATTCAACGTGACGTGTTCTACGTACTATACGCGAAAGCGAAAGTATCGCCGAGCGATTCGGCCGAAATCCCCGTGTTCGATGCGATGGCGCCGTTTCTGTAGTGCTAGTGACAGTTTGCAAGAACACGGAACGCAAGCACAACTGTCGCGGAATACAGCTCCGTAGGTCGACAAGACAGCCCTCTTTACTATTCAGCACGCGTGTGACGCTTCGAGTACACCTTGCTGATACGCTTGCATTTGCTTGTTCATGCTTTTTTTCACTCTACCAATTTTAAGAGTGTGCTTAAAGCACTTCGACGCATGAAATGCCTTTTCTTTTTTTGCATACATAAAACCACCAAAGAAGTGCGGCGTGAAACGTGCTTCTTAGAAATTGAATACTTGCTGCTTGTAAGCTTTCCAAACAAAATAAAACCTTAGAAGATGCGCTCACTCATGAATGAAGTTCTCACCGTGCGTAAAAAGGTTGTGCATAAGTGCTTAACTTGACGCAGCAAGGGATTGATGGTTAAGCAGCAAGTGTACAATTCATTATGACTGGCATAAAAGGAATATGTACGTATAGTGGTCACCTTATGCAGACACATACTCATGATATGTTTTCAAGCAAAATATTTATTTGAAAGCAAATAATAATTTATATTTCTGATAAGACAACTTATTTCGAGTGAAATCAAACAATTACATTCTTTGCTGTCAGTCTGGGTGGCCATCTGTTGCCCCTTTACTATTTAAAGCGAGAGAGAGAGAAAGCTCTTTATTGAAAATGCAGAGTATTCAGAAAGCATATTTTTAACCCGGCCACGGCGGCCGCATTTCGATGGGGGCGAAATGCGAAAACACCCGTGTACTTAGATTTAGGTGCACGTTAAAGAACCCCAGGTGGTCCAAATTTCCGGAGTCCCCCACTACGGCGTGCCTCATAATCTGAACTGGTTTTGGCACGTAAAACCCCATAATTTAATTTTTTTAGAAAGCATATTTTCGCCTACATGCTACTCTGCAGCGAATGGGACGAAGGAGAAGTAAGGCCCAAGAAAAGGGTAAGCAGAAGAAAAATAAAAAATGGAGCTCGTGTCATGCTATCAGCAGTACAGTAAGTGTTTGAGGTGATGAAGGCAGGACGGCGAATGAAAAAGAAAGTAAGATCACAGTCTTGATGAGACGATGTGCGTGAGTCTTAGTTTAGACAGCAAACTTCAATACATTTAAAGAATAAGTCCAGTGCTTTGTGCTGTTTTGATGGGCAAGGCCAGGAACCCAACATCCATGTCAATGTCAAGGGGCCTTGGTCGCGCTTTTCCATGTTCATTTTATATCGATGTCGCTCATCTGGGCACTCAAGCAAAATGTGCTCTAGAGATTGCACGGTGCCACAGTTGTCACAATACGGATTTGTGCTCTGGCCAGTGCGAAAAAGAAGACTGTTCATGTATGCAACATTCAGTCGAATCAGGTGAAACAGGGTCTCCAGATGCCGTGGTAGACATTATGGTAGCCTTGACTGGAGTTATGTGTTGATGTTGAACAAAAACTTGCAATTCCCTGAAGTTGAAGACCATCTTCTACGCCGTTCATTGAGTACATATCGCTTCGCCATAGCTGAAGCCTCACTTTTAGTGAAGAACACTTTTATAAATTTTATGTGATCATGTCCTTTGTGGGCTAGCTCATCCGCCTTTTCATTACCTATTATACTGCAATTTTACCTAATTCAGCATTTACACAATGTAAAACAGATTACCAAAGTTAACAAAAAATTAAGCTGTGCAATAATAGGCGCGCTCCCTCTCTCAGCCATGGCAGCAAACAAAGATGATAGACTTGAGACCATTTCATACTGTCAGCATCGTACATGTGTGCCCGATTTCAATCACTCTATATATGAAAAATAAGTTCACACAGGATGCACATGATAAATGAACTGTTGTAAGCTCTACTCGGGTTATATTAGTGAGTTGGGCATGAGCTACACGTTGTCTATGTATTTATGCATTAACAACCTAGCTAGCTGATGCACAGCCAGATTTTAGGAAAATGAAAAAATACATACCGTAACAGCTGGCCAGTACCTGTATTTTGTTTGACAGCAAACCAAGATTATTAAGTGACTTAGCTTCACAGTGATCTCAGTGATCGCTCGTAGTGTGAAAAGGTTGATGTAGTAAGTGGTTTTGTTTTTGTCTTTCTTAATTAGTAGCTGCTCTAACATACACATGGCAATGAAATGAAGGCTCATATGGCGGAAGACAGGCCCACACCAAAAATGAGGAACCACTTATTGCCATTTTTTTATTTTCATAACAAACCAACGAATAGTTCTTTTGGTTCATCTTTGTGAATTATGCGCGAGTGTTCTGCATAAAACTACAACATTGGCGTGCTCCATTATCTATCTATTCACTATTTAAGTAGCCAAATGAATGGTACCCCCATGAGCACCGTGAAAGAGATTACTGAAATTTGCAGTCAGGAGGCCACAGTGGCTCAGCCTCTGTACCAAACATAAAATTATTCCAGAAGAAAACAATGCTGGTGAATTGGGTATGCATTCATATGTACTATTCAAATCCGCACATCACAAGTAATCTTTCATTCCTTGCTGCATTGCTCACCATTGTACCGACTTTATTACAGCACTGTGTGTGTGCAGTAAAATTACAAATTAAAGCTGTGGTTTTTCAGTAGACTGAAAGCAACTTTGCATGTGGCTTAGGTAATATAATGCTCCTACATATGGGTCAGCTTAGTATCAGTGAATTTCTTTACTAGTTGTTCACTGTTATGTCTGAACTATACGGTGCCACCAGGCACTGCTGTATTCCTGCAGGCACGCCAGAACAGCTTTGCTATGCACAAACAACCCTCTCCATCGCACTTAAATTAAGGTGGTGCAGATTTGCTGGCAGAATATGCTCATCAGCATAACTGCTTAGCATTCAAAAAAGCGTTTGAAATGTAAGGGTGAATGCTCAGCTTTGCTGGTGTGACATTTTACATTTATAGTACAAAACCACATCATTGAACAGGAAGGACACCACACGAATACTCGTGTTGTGACCTCTCAGTCATAATACCAGTAGTTTCCTGAGGTTTTCTCTGTGGTTTTTAGCTGCAAACATGTGAAGCAATCTGTAAATTTGAAACTGTATTAACTGAGACACCATGAAATGCACAATAGCACTGCACGAAAAGCAATATAACACTCAGGTGTAAACAATTTTTGTCACATCAGCTCTTTGTGGTGCATGTATAAATATGCACTATTTGTAGCTGAAAACAGCAGGCATTCCACATTTATAGCTCAGAATGATCAGTGCAAGAGATTTTTAATGTGTCAGACACATGAAGTGAACATGTTCACTTGTCCAATGCTGTGCACATTGATAGCTGTGTTTGGTGCAACTTGAGTAGCACGTATATATTGGACTACTACATACAACACCAGTTTTGCACCTCTACTTTGATGTTCTACCCTCCGACACAGAAGTCATAAGTACAGACTGGAATTTTTCTTGACGTTAGTATTCAAAAGGCAAGCAGGTTTTCGGCACCACACGTCTCCATTTTCCTCACATGGCACTTATTGCATGTTCTGAATGTGCATTCATTGCCGGTGGAATATCTTCTAATGTGAAAATACTTTGACGTACTTTTACCTGTATAAATTCTCTCTGCTCTACATGTACAGATACCTCCTTCAGTAGGGGTAAGTGTGCAGTGCCTTCATTATTGCAGTAACTGTTATGAAAGCTGTGAATTCATGACATAGAAAGGCTATTAAATGTAAAAAAGAAACCAGCAGGCAAGAGCATCATGACAAACCAGCTGAGATGGTGGCACTATTGTACAGCTTAGTTCCCCCTTGTGCTGTCATATGGTTGCGATTTAATAAGCTCACGAAGGTTTGCGTCATTCCCATTTCAAGTGATGAGTGACAGTTGCATAAGTACAACATCTTCCTCTGCCTATATCAATGACTTAACTATATGTAGCAGCTTCAGCTCACATATAGTTCACGAAGGTTTGCGTCATTCCCATATTAAGTGATGAATGACAGTTGCATAAGTACATCTTCCGCTGTCTATATCAATGACGTAACTATATGTAGAAGCTTCAGCTGTGTGATTATTGGTGTAGCTGAAGTTATGTATCATACATAGTTTCGGCACACAATCTGATTGTCCAATAGCATGCAGTAATTTGTCTTAGAGATATTGGTTCAGTGGTGGCTTTCCACTAAATTCACTGTTGAAGATGCATATTTTACTTCATCAAAAGGCCCAAGTGAAAATGAGCCTAGAACTCATGACACCAAATGCAGTCACCATTTATGATTGAAGAACGATGTGACAGAACGATGAACTGTAGAATTCTCTCACTAGTGTACAAAGTAGTGTAGCTATGTTCAGTATTACAGTGCTGGTATACTAAACACAGAACTTTATACGAGTTGTTCAGACGGCATAATCAACAAGACCCCTCTAACAAGTGATGGCAAAGGATAAAAAGCTGCTGCCTCAGGTACTGTCATTGGCCAAAAATATTCGTTCTCACATGCAGCAGATACAGTTCATAAAGTGGTTTACATACAGGTAAGAAATGTAACTGCATCACGTGATAACATTTAAATAAGACGAGCTGAGTACCATATAGAGCATCTTTCATGGGGTCAAGTTGTAGTGACAGGGCTTGATATTAGATGTGCTGTTTTATTCACACACATGTATGTAAACGCAAGGTACGCCTACAATTTGTGTTTACGTGTTACTGTGTGCATAAAATGAACAGCACAACTTACACAATCAATACGTAAATACAAATACGTTTTTTACTCGACTAATTACTATTAGTTTCGCAATGATTTCTTTTCTCGCAAGCAGCAACTCAACTGCTTGCATACGTTAAGCTGATGTCGCTAATTTAAGCTGGGCTTGCGTACCATTTCCAGAATATGATAAAGAAGTGTAAAATAAAGACTTGTCGCCCCAAAAATTGAACTTTCGGTTGACGGAATTATTCGCAAACGAGACATGCTTATGCTAGCAGCCCAACAACTGGCGCTTTACCAGATATACTTTCGCTACCCTGGATATATTCAAGCGTATACAGACGGTTCTTGTCAAGCAAATTATTCTACAGCTGCCTTTGTCATTCCAGAATGTAACCGAATACAGACGTTTAAACTTTCTCACACGACATCATCAACTACAGCAGAGCTTTTTGCTATATTGTCTGTGTTACGATACATAAATTCAACGAAAAAGGGAACCAATGGGTCATCCTCTGTGACTCACAAGCAGCTCTGTCGTCACTTCGTGGTGGCATCAGCAATTCCCAAAACATGGCGTTAGTTTATGAGACACTAAATGAGCTCACAAAAGCAAGTGAAAAAACTCGCACAATAATGTTCCAATGAATACCTGGGCACTGAAATATCCCTGGGAATGTTGCAGCAAACATGGCTGCTAGACAAGCACATATTAATACCGACACACACGGTCTCCCTCTAACGCAAGAATTGCGACACATACTAAGACAGATCTCAGTCCGTGGTTGCAAAGCGACATGGTTTGATCAGAATTCGAAATCTTCAGATTTATTTCACATTGACCCTGCACTTCAATTCAAAATCCCATCAACATTAAATACAACCAGAGCCTTCGAAACTCTCATTCACCGTCTGCGGCTCGGTACCGCGTACACAAAACATTTTCTACAAAAAATATCAAGAGCTGATAGTCCGGAATGTACTTGTGGCCACGCAGATGAGGATGTGCAGCATCTTCTGTTAGAATGTTCGCGACACGATACACACAGACAACGCTTAGCACGTTACTTAGAGACATTAGACCGCAGCCCTTCAGCCTCAGGAAGATATTAGGTCCCTGGTCAACATATTCGTTGCAAAGACGAGCGTTAATGACCCTCCAAAGATTTCTAGAAGCGAGCCATATTCTCGGAAACTATTGAAAACAGTGTTTCACTGATAAACTCACTCTATGGTCAATTCGACACCTGGGTTGATGTAGTTTCCTTTGAATCGAATCCATACTATCTTATGAGCCGTGATTTTAGTATAATTGCGTGACCGGACTTTGTGTTTACTTTAGTGCAGCTATGTGACTAAACTTTGTGTGCCCTTTTTCTGAGTGGACTTTCAGTTTGAGTGCGACATTAGCGTACTTATGTGACTGGATTTTATGTTTAACTTAATGCGCCTTTGTGACTGAACTTTGTGTTGCTGTGCTTCTGAGTTGATTTTCAGTATTAGTGTGGTATTAGTGCACTTATGTGACTGGACTTTGTGTTAATGTGATTTGGAGTTGACATTTAATTTTAATGCGTGTAGTTTCATTCTTTTTTTCTTGTTTTTCTTTCATACCTCTATGTGAAAAGGAGTAGCCGGCGCCAATTAAAGGCGCCAACATCTCCTAAATACCATATAATAAAAAAAGGAAGTGTCCATGAGTATCACGCTAAAATTGATGATTTGACAATATCTTATCTGGCTGGGTAGTAAATTTGTGTCAAAGAAAAATGCCGCACACTGACCAAAACATTGCGGCTAATATAACATAAGGAGCAAAAATTCTGCTGGCAGAGTCACTAGGAAAATTTTGCCACCAGTTCGTCCTGATTGGCTGTCTTCAATCACGTAACTAATGCTGACATAATTGTGAAAATTTCTGTTCAGGATATTCTCACGACAGCCAATAGGCCCCCTTTTTATTGTGATAGCTGCTTAATTCTCAGGCGCAATGCAATGTCGCCATAAAAATGCTTAAGAATGATGAGGTGAGGCTCCTCTTTCCAGTCTGGCAGCGCAGTTGAAAACTGTTCAGTTAATGAGTGGAACGATGGCCTGTGCAAAATAAAGATAACCAAGATTGCCACTAATAGCGTCCAACATCCTACATGATGAATGATAGATAGCAGTACACTTACAGCTAGATGAAAGTGCACCGGAAGAACACCTAATGGAAATACTTTGTAGGCTCAAGTCAGTTTAACGCACATTATTTGGTAATGACTGTGGACAGAATGAAGAAGAGGATAAAAAGTATAGCACTTCTTAGTCAGATAACGCTGGTACTTGTGATAAATATTGTTCACGTTAAACTGAAGGCTCGTGCCAAAACATGTGACACGAACCAGAGAATGAAATAGGGTGGATGCACACAGTAACGGCAAACTTTCGTTTAGCTTATTCTGCCTGCATTACTAACGTGACCATAGCTAGCCAGTGAGGAAGAACTCTGGGCAAAATTTCTTTCATGCGATTCAGCTGGCTGCTAGCAGAATATATCACCATACCTATGTTCAGTTTTGTTATTTTTTATATGCATATTGTTTTTGTCAGGAAACGTAAATCTGTACTTATTCATAAGGAAGTATCCAGTTCTCATCCATGCCATATTCATCTACCAGACCACTGGTTTCTTCACAAACACACTCTGTGCTTAGTCACCAGTAAAAACCAAGCAGTTCACATTCTTGGGTATGTAAGCCGCTTGCATCACAAAATATAAAGCTATTTACTTCGTGCAATCTAGAAATTCCTGCTCTTCACAACACTGCCCACATGATAAAAATCAAGGCTGCTAGAAATTTTCGTTCATAGCATTAGTGATCAGGCGCGTCCACATTTCAGGACAGCGCAGTATGTCTTGACGTATGTAACTATTATGATGTTCCCTAAATTACCCTCAACGATAGAAGCATCTTCAAAAGTCCAGTAACAACTTTTGAAACAAACGACACATGTACGAAGCAGAAAGGGCGGTGTGACAGGGCTTCTCTATCGGGGTACTACACAAGAAAACGCGATCGGCAACACTTATGCACAGTCCACTTCTGAGTATACGCACATCGCATAAAACGAGCACTGTTACGCCTAGTACCGCTACCACACATATATATCCCGATTTGTATCTTGCGAACACTTCGTAACAGCAACAACACAGCTCGAACGTCGCGGTCACCATGGCGCATCGCTGGTGGCAAAACGGCTCACGCAGTATAGCACACGAGGAATGACAGCGATACCGAGGCAACAAATCTTATCGCTACTGATCTTGTCATCACTTCTAAAGGTTGGAAAGGACTGGCGTTAACCACTTCGCGGCAATGAACCGCATACACAGAACACATACAAGTCGCGTATGCTGGGTGCGCCGATCGGACACCTTTCACTTCGCCACGCCCTGAACATGTGTAGTACTCGGAACGCAAGTGTATGTGATGGCCTTCTCGTTTGCAATGCACACGCGAAGCACGGCACAAGAAAACACGAAGTCGACGGCTTGAAATATTTCTTCCGACGCTCGCGCAAACACAACGCACTTCCTTCGCTCCGTCTGTTTCTGTCGGCGATCGCCCGCACTGATGAGGCCTGGGAGGGTACACCGGTTTGCTGCCTTCGGTGACTATCTCCATGTGTGCTGGATAACTCTAGTAAGGATCACAAAAATGAGCAAAATAGACTGTTCCTGACGCAGCTGTAGCATAGGCCTCGCGTCACCGCTTCGCTTCGCTTCGAGCAAGCGCCATGTTTGCCGGGATGACGTCCAACGCCGTCCGCCTCGTACCAGCCAATGAGAGACGAGCAGGAATGCGGATGGCAAAGTTGCATCCGCCCGTCCAGATGATTGGACAGCCTTTCACCCTGGTCCGCATGCGTGCGGAGCGGACGGGCGGATTGAGCAAGTATTGGTCCATAGGTGGTCGCCTTGGGGGCGTTTCAGATGAACCACGTCTGGGCTGTGACGTTTGAGAGTGCAGAGGCGACGAAGAACATGCTAAAGTATGCGGAAGTTCAAGTCAAGGAAAGACGCTGTTTGGTTGTGGATCCGCATAACCGGGAGGTGCGGCTAAAGCTCCACTGGTTACTGCACAATGTGCCCGACGATGACGTACATGCGGCGTTTGTTCCGTAAGGGAAAGTCTCCGACATCCAGAAAGAACGCTGGCGAGTACAAGGCATCATGGACAAGGGGTCGTCTATGCGTTCCGTGTTCCTCAAGCTGAAACCTGGCTTGACAATTGATGATCTTGCGCATCAGATACGAATAGCAGGCATAATGGCGCTAGTGGTAATGCCAGGTCGTGCTCCCCTATGTCTTCGGTGCAACCGTACGGGGCACATCAGGCGTGAGTGCCGCGTGCCGCGTTGTTCTGTGTGTCGAGGGTTCGACCACGAAGAAAATCAGTGCGTACGCACGTGCGCAAACGTTGCAGGGCCACAAAAAATGAGGAAATTGTCAACGAGCACCATATGGACGAAGTTGACGCGGAGGAAATTGTCAGTGCGTCTGGACTAACTTTGTCGCCGCCTTCGAAGAACGACTCGGCGGTAATGACGGTGAAACGCGATCTTTATCAGTTTGCGAGTGAAGCCATATTGACATCAGGCACGCTTACACCTGCGAGAGATGCTGAAACAAACGAAGCAAGTGCAGGCAAGAAACCCTCCGTAACAACTTCCCAGGATGATGCATGCGTCATGGACACTACGGAAACCAGCAAATCGGCGGCAGCGGCCAAGAGAACGCACGAAGAAAGTGCCGGCGGGGAGCAACAGTCGAGCACTTCAACTGCGAGCGAATCACCTGTGAAGACATAACTGTCCGGAGGCCTACCTTTCGACCGGCGCCGAGCCTACCGCCGGACAGAAAGGTGTCGGGGACACCTCCGACTTCATACGTCGTACGTACGTGTGTTTGTGTCCGTTTCGGTGGAGGGGGGGGGGGAGACAATGCTGCTACTTCGGAGCTATGGATGGAATATACTGAATAGTAAAAACCAGTCAAAAGACGAAGGAAAGAGAAGAGACGTGGCACACACAACGAATGGTCGTTGTGTGCCACGTCTCTTCTCTGTCTTTTGACTGGTTTTTGCTATTCAGTATGTACCAACTGACCCAGATAGCTACTCTACTGTGGATGGAATGCCAGTCAAGCGTGCAAGCTGACTGCAGACACGTGAATGCAATGTGAGTGACCTTTCGTAGCCGACAATAGCAGCGAATGTATTGTGATCTCTTTCATGTAGAAATGAAGTTACGCCTTGAAACACCCTCATGCGTAGACGCGATCAACGTGCGGGGTCTTACGGCAAGGAGGAAACAATGTCAGCTTAACCGCTTGTTCATCGAAAAGAATCTCGACATTATTGCTGTTCAGGAAACAAAGAGTGAAACTGAGGAAGGGACGGACCGCCTTGTGCAACCTTTCATGACTAGATATTATGTGTGTGTTTCTCATTCTGTTGGAAGAGCTGGGGGCTGTGCGCTTTTTCTCCGGAATAATAATGGTATATCTGTTGAAAATCTATTTAGTGATGATGGCGGGCGCATTATAATGTGTGATTTTTTGTTTTGTACTCTGAAGTGGCGTGTTATCTGCGTTTACGCGCCAAATAGAACAGCCGAGCGCAGGGCGTTTTTTTGAAAGCGTGGACGGTCACTTGAAGTGTGAGAGAAGCATAGTCATGATGGGAGACTTCAACTGTGTCTGCAAAGTGGAAGACAGAGCCCGTAAGCAGCCTGGTCTTGATGTAAGTGCGCTACATTTAGCAGCACTGGTGGAAGAATATAATTTAATGTAGGCGACGTTTTAGCCAATAATGATGCACCTCAGTTCACTCATTTCAAGGGGACAGCCACGCAAGACTGGATCGTGCCTATGTTTCAGCTCAAGCGATATTATTGTGCATTGATTATGCAATCAAGTATGTGTATTTTAGCGACCACAGTTTGGTCCTTTTTTCTCTTGGTGCAAAAAAGTCGTCAAGTTTCAACGGGAGACTATGGAAATTCAATCAAAAACTGCTTCAGGACGAAACCTTCGTAAAAAAATTCAAGATAGCCTAAAAGAGGTGTTATTGGGCGATCAAAAAGACTACACGGAAAAGTGGGAGTGCTTTAAGCAAGAAACAAAAGTTAACAGCGATCGAAAGATCCAGTGAAAAAAACATCACCAAGAAAAAAGAAAGAAATGAAATTACAAAGTGAGCTCAACATTTATTTAAGCATGGAGAGCAACCATCCAGGGTGTTTCGCAAAAGAAATAAAGCAAACGAAAGCACAGTTGGAACTTGTCGATAAAGAAAAATATCATGGTGCAATTATACGTGCACGCGCAGAACGTTTATGGTGTGGGGAACAACCTACAAAGCGCTCGCGTTCGAATGAAAAGAGTTATGCCACGAGAAAAGAGATAAACGTGATAACATACCAAAATGTAGTAGTACGTGACAAAGAAACTATCCAACGTGCCTTTGTAGATTTTTACGGCGAACTTTCAGGACAGGAACCACAATGTGAACAAGGTTTCGATCGTGAATTCTGACACCTTTTGCCGGGACTAGAAGAGGAAGCGCGAAAAAGATTAGAAATGCCAATTAGCATCAACGAAATACAGCAAACCATAGATGACTTGAGCCCGGGCAAAACGCGAGGACCTGACGAATTGAGTGGAGCATTCTATCAAGTTTCAAAGCAGATATGGCTACAGCCCTTTATCATGTAATCACAGAAGCTTATGAAAACCAGTTACTACCGCGATGGTTTCGCGAGAGCCACATTGTACTAATTACCAAATTTTACCGTTTCCACATCACTCCTACACATCAACGTACAGGTAGCCAGAACAGTACTTGAGGATTGCGACGACTTTTCTGGTAGGGTTGCTATGCTACAATTGGACCTAGAAAAAGCGTTCGATAGAGTGACGCACGCAATTCTTTTCGATGTTTTGGAGCACGTAAATCTGGGATCAATCTTAAAAGAAGGGATCAGGATGTGCTATGCACACGCTTGCACAAAAGTCATACTTAACAAAACACTCAGTACCAGCATTCAAGTCAGGTCTTCCGTGAGACAGGGATGTGGTTGATCCCTCTACTATTTGCCCTATATCTCGAGCCACTGTGCCTAAAGATAATAGAAGATAGCAACATCAGGGGTTTTAGGGTGGGCTACAGTGAAGTAAAACTGCTGGCATACGCGGATGACGTCACTGTTTTTTGTGACAACACGCAAAGTGTAAGCAATGCTGCTAATGTTGTGACAAAGTATTGTAAAATGCCAAGGAGCGTAATTATTTGGGGCAAGTCGACAGGTATATGGTAGGGACAATGGGAGAACATACCTCCACTTTTTGCAAAAATGCAGTGGACAAATGTGCCGACCAAGTACTTAGGGGTACCTCTACAGTACTACCAGGACACAAAAGATTGTTGGCAAGGAGAGGTGGAAGAAATGAAGGCAAAAACGGCGAAGTTCGGTGGGCGAGATCTGTCAATGTTCACCCGAGCAACGGTGTGTAATGTATTCTTAGTGGCCAAAATTTGGTATATGCTGCAAGCACTATGTGCATCAAGAGTCAGCATACAAAGAATACACAGGCAGTTTGCGATCTTTATTTGGGGTTCCGTCTGGGAGCGTACCAGTCGCACCATTTTGTTTAGGACGGTGAAAAGGGGGGGGGGGGGGGGGGCAGGGTTAGCTCATCTTTTCGTAAGACAGGTTGTTTACAGATTTTTGTTTCTACGTGATCAGAAAGATCTGTTTCTGTGCGCAGTCCTTCAAATCCGTTTGCGTAACGTGCTGCCTCAATTTGTCGTCCTCAAATTACACAATAGGACCTAGGCTCAGAGGCTTCCTGCGAGAAGCCGTGTTGTCTTTTGAATTCTTACACGCGCACTTTTCAACAGATTACCTTGCATCTGTTAAGCGGAAGAGACTGTACAAAAATTTACTTGATGTCTCATTGCCAGTGCCTGTTTATCGTTCAATGTACTACGCTGAATCCAATGGTAGAAATGTGCTAAAAAGAGTGAAGCGGATGCCGATACGGTCATCCGTAACAACGTTTTTCTTTCAATTACACACTGGAACGCTACCAGTGAAGCCATGGCTGAGGGAAAGGGGAATCTTTGTACCGTGGTCCGTGAACTGCCTGAGATGCAGGCAACGAGAAACCATTGAGCATGTTGCTTGATTGTTCAGATGCAGTGTTCCTATGGGACATCCTACAACGAACGTTGAAAGAAGAATTACCCATTGCACCGTACGGCATCCGCTTCTTGCCAATTGAAAACGCCGATAAGCCATGTGATATGTTTATGGCACTGTGTTTACACAGCGTCTGGAAGACTCGAATGGATGTGTGCTATGAGAGGCTAGTTATTCGTCCTGCGAAAGATAATTTTATGGAAAGTATGCTGTATCTGCGTGAAGCTTATCGAGTGAGAACAGAACCGCCCGAATGGATACAGGTATTGGATGAACTAGTGGCGATCAAGAGTTTTTAACTATTTGCAAGGACCCAAGACGGACATTGCTTTTATCATTGTAAAGTGTATATGTTCATGTTATCTGTGTACGTCGAACACCGGCAATAAAGAAACAGAAGCCGAAATAGCTCAGTTGGGAGAGCGTTAGACTGAAGATCTAAAGGTCCCTTGTTCGGTCCTGGGTTTCGGCATATTCGTCGTGGTTTATTTTTGTTATCGACAGCTGTAATTAACAAAAGACAAACGGAGTCATATACTGCATTGTAATCTTTTAGGCTATTTCCTCATTAACGCCACTATTAAACTACAAAGAAGAGTGATTTGCGGAACTTGAAGTGGCGGAGCAAATCTGTTTAAGAAAGGGTTGCGCATACTGCGAATACGTTAAGGGGCACTCTCATGGGAATGAAACAATCGCTTTGCGCTGCACGGCTTCGATATTCGTTGTTGCGAGAGCGTTCGACTGAAGAACGTGGGGTCCCTCGTTCGAACCCGAGTTTCGTTATATGCAATGTATTTTGTTTTTAAATGCCGTACATCACAAAAGACAAGACGACTCATTCTGCAGTGTAAGTTATTCCGTTATTTCCGCTATTCCATCACGGTTAAACCTTGAAAGAACTGTGCTTGGAGGAAAGCAAGTGGTGAAGCGCATCTTTTTAGGTAAATGTTCTATATTGTGGCTGCATTACAAGGCAGTGTCATGGAAACCAAGAATAACATTGCGTTACACAACTTTGATGTTCGATTTTAGGAGAACGTTATATTGAAGATCTAAACTTTCGTGATGCGATACCGGGCTTCGGCATATCCGTCGTTCTTTTTTTTTACCGCAGTACATATGAAAAGATATGTCGACTTACATTTCATTGCAAGCATTTTCGTTATTTCCGCGAAGGGGTCGCTGTTAAAGTGGTACGAGTTAGACAAGCCAGCCTAGCACGGCTACGTTTAGATTACAGTGTCATCGGAACCGAATAATTGGTTTGCAATGCTCTACGTTCATTTTCCTCACGCCGAAATAGCTGTTTCCGGTGTCGTGAGCAGTCGGGGAATATTTCTCTCCTGCGGAGTGGTGCCAGCGATCATGTGTGGCCGTGGTTACCGGAATGTTGCGCGTGCGAATCAGGACTACGGGGTGATTTTGCCTCGGTTTCCATGTAGTCGCATTGTTTTAAGTATCGCCTATTTTCACGTTATTGTGCGTTGAAGACTCTGTCGTGCTGAATAGAATAGAATAGAATCCACTTTATTTCCAACACACAAGTCGGGGGCCCCCCAGGCAAAAACCTGTCTCAGACAGCTTGACTGGACCTGGGGGCCTACAAAGAGCAACAGGCAGTGTATTTCACTAATTCGAACAATTATACAGTACACAGTACATACATGCAATCAATATGAACAAGTATTATAAACAATGCAAGAGTCATTATGAAGAAGAAATGAACTTGCTTGATACAGGTACAGCATACATGTTGGATACTATCACAGAATGCATAAATACTGCAGGAAATGAAACAGCCAGGAGAAGATAAGACAAAAAGATCATTGCTTCATTAGGTAATCACGCACCTCTGATTTAAACGTGCCGACAGGGGCACTAAATCAATGTGAGTTTTTAAGAGGTTGTATAGTGTTGGCATGCAGTAATCCAACCTACATCTACCGTAATTTGTGCGTGTACGCGGAACTGGTATTAGCCTGTTACGTATGCTGTAGTCATACGGGGTATGTTCTGTATCGCTTGGAAGTTTATTTTTATACGATATTCACGACGATATTCACGGCGCGCTTGTGTGTGTGGCAGTGCCCCCTGACGTTGAAGCATGAGGGTCATGCATGAGGTTACGCTCAAGTTGCAGCCGGCAAAACCGATGAACCTGAGCGCTAGGAAACGCCCCCTTCGCCAGTCAGCTACTGCAGACAAAAAGAGAGAGGCTGACGGCGAGTAGCTTGCACCACATGTGCTACCTCCTGTTTCGACAAACTTTGTTTCCAGCAGCCCAGTGTAAAAAAAATGTCAAGAGTCAGCCAAAACCTATGGAGAAGGCTGAAGATAGGCCTGTTAACATGGTGGATTCGAAGATTGGGGTACGAGTAATGAAGCAGCATATGACGTGGCCTCAACCAAGCCCGCAAATACACGCAGAATTGCCGCGCGACTGGCCGCTCGAGGCATTTTGCGTGTATTCGCTAGCTTCTCTCACGCTCGGAAAAACACATTTATGTAGCACGTATTGAGCAACAGAAAGCTGTATCGGGAGTTTTTCATGTTTCTCTACAATCTTCTCATTGACACTTTGATAATTAGGACAGTGCTCCTCAAGTTAGATAATTAATTACAATTGCCTAAATAAATCTCAGTAACGAAAGAATTACTGGTGGCTAATCCAGTATACTGGAAAGAATACGCACTAGGTTTGCTTCGCGTAACGCCATTCCTCCTTTTTCAAATCATGCTGCGTGATAGCTGGGACACCCTGTATACATAGTGCATACTTCCGCATTTGTGGACCTCACTATATGACCCCCGTAGTCGCTCTCGGCAATCCCAAGACAGTTCTCACAGAAAAATTGGTACCCTTTCTGAAAAGAAAAGAAAGTGACGCATACTAACATGAAATTTCTTACAGAATTTTTTTGCGTTAGCTAAACGTCCTGAGTCTCTAAACCCTAGAAAAAATACTCCTATTTGAGAGCACCTTAAATAATTTACTGCCATAGCATTCATTCGAACTATAGTTTCACTTTTGTTTCCCAGGAGGTGCATATGTGTCATGCAATCACACAGAAAGTGCTCACGTGGTATTTCTGGTGCTCTTGCGAACGCGTCAGCACACCCAAGATACCTCATTATCTATAAGAAACTAGGAAACGACAATATGAATACAATCAATCCATCTGCCTTCTATGGAAGTTATGGGCAATGATGTTTTCATTTAAGAGTATGAAAAATACATTTAAATCTGTATGAACGATAATAAATTCGAATCTGTGGCATTATACTGTCAATACTCCAGTCACTGTTCTGATCATATCACTCTGCGCGGGCATATTTAATTACCAACCAAAAAACGTACAGACACTCCAACTGGGTAGCCTTGTTTCAGCAATTAATATAGAGATAATTTTGGATAAGTACATTATTGCGTCATATATGAACTTGTCATAAAAGGAACATATTGTTTCTGATTCAAGCAGCAATTCCGACTGTCTAATTGTTCATAATACCAAAAAATGAGATTCTATAATGAACTGATTTGTATTGACAAACAGCCATTAGTCATATTTAAACGGCATGAAGTATTGACTGAAGGGGTTTGTGCAAATATATTAAGGTGCTTAATGAACATGCAAACAATAGGCGATTGCTATTTTCGCTTCACATCGTTGCATCTACTTATTTGCAGCATACACCTGCAGCACCTTTGGAACAAATGACACGAAGGTCAAGGCCAGCCTGGCAACTATGGTTGCCAAGGGGAAGTAGTCTAAATATGTAGTCTCTTTCAATGATCGCATGAGAGATGCATTTTAATAAATTATTATATTATATCTTGCAAGAAAAAAGTTAGCGCAACATCGTTGCTCTTGTTTTCTTTTTCGCACTACATGATTCAGCACTCGTTGGAATTGCTTCAACCTTTTTTTCTGTTTATGCAACATGTGAGAGTATAGCTGGTTCAGGAGAATTATTAATCTATTAACGTCAATGCCTAAGTACAGATGAGGAGCAAAAGGCGCACATTCTTAATGTATACAACCAAACATTTTTTGCCGCCTTATGTAAAGAAATATTTAAACTTGTAGATAGCAGATAGATAGCATATTTCACTAAAGCGGATGCATTGCATGTAACTGTAATATTTCTTAAATGTGCATGTGCAGAAATGCTCATGCAGCCTTACATAAATATTCATGGCTACATGCATTTAACAATTTTTCGGACTACTTCCATCTGCATGCTTGCTCTTTTGTGTACAGTTCCCTATGTATATTTCCATATGCACACTGGATGCAGTACACTTTTAAAGACATTTCCAATAGACTGCTTATTAACAACCCCCCCAGCAGCTAGTGTTTATATATACGCAGAATAATATTGCCTGCTGAAACATAGACGGCAACATGTGGTATATTAGCTAGTATATTGTGTGTCTCAGCTATTTTAGCCAAGTTGGTCCATGAAAATTAAAAACTTAAAGAAACACGGTGCAAGACATTATTATAAAAAGACCTACAGGTCATACCTCTGGAAGCAGAACACCATAGGTCTTAAAATCGGATCTTTTTGCACCTTCCTTTTTTACTATTTTTCGTTGATCAGCTTCGCTAAATTTAACGTAGCTGGGACACCTTGTATCGACAATAGTTGAAAAAACTGGAAGACTAAAGTCCATAGATTAGCTATAGACTGGTCTACAAAAGATGTCTATAGGCAGTCTGTCGACCACAGTCTACAAAGAGTGTAAGGCCATAAGTCCATAGACAGACTATAAACTGGTCTATAAGAATAGTCTATAGATAGTATGTACACCATAATCTAGAAAAAGTGTAAGGTCATAAGTCCATAGACAGAGCATACACAGGTCTATAGGAATAGTCTATAGAGAGTCTATAGACACTTGCCGATAGACATTTCATAGACTACAGTCTACAAAAGTAGAACTACATAAGCCTGTGTACTTTTGTCTATAGACATTCTGCAGATATTTGTCTACAAAAGTGAATTTCCCTTAATCTATTGACCGTCTATAGTTAGTCTATAGACTCACACGTCTTGTAGCCTAGTCTACAAAAAGTTCAAGGAAATATGCCTTTAGACTGTTTATCGTCATCACCATATATTTATGTCTACTGCAGGACGAAGGCCTCTTCCTGCGATCTCCATCTTGCCGCTTACCTCCATAGTGGCATGTATCTTTTGCACAGTCTGGGTTGTTCCGCGTGTCGTAGTAAAAGCAGCGCACTATTCTGAAACATACGCAAAGTTCTGCTCTGCTTAAACGGTTACAGTCACCGGAGGCTTTTTAGGTCGGCGAAGCGTTCCTTTTGTAAAGAATTCATTGCGAACAGTCATGATATATACACAAACTCAACGGTTTGTACTAGTCCTTAGCTGAACAGACACGTATCTCAAAGTACAATAAGAAATAAGCAATTTACACATTAAACCGCAATCATTGCCACATTACCATAGACATCATAATCATCAGCCTATGTTTATGTCCACTGCAGGACGAAGGCCTCTCCCTGCGATCTCCAATTACCCCTGTCTTGCGCTAGCTGACTCCCAACTTGCGCCTGCAAATTTCCTAAATTCATCATCCCATCTGGTTTTCTGCCGTCCTCGACTGCGCTTCCCTTCTCTTGGTATTCATTCTGTAACCCTAATGGTCCACCGGATATCCACCCTACGCATTACATGGCCAGCCCAGCTCCTTTTTTCCCTCATTAATGTCAACTAGAATATCGGCTATCCCCATTTGCTCTCTGATCCACACCGCTCTCTTCCTGTCTCTTAACATTAGGCGTAACATTTTTCGTTCCATCGCTCTTTGTGCGGTCCTTAACTTGTTCTCGAGCTTCTTTGTTAACCTCCAAGTTGCTGCCCCATATGTGAGCACCGGTTGAATGCAATGATTGTGCACTTTTCTGTTCAACGACATTGGTAAGCTCCCAGTCAGGATTTGGCAATGCCTGCCATATGCACTCCAACCTATTTTATTCTTCTGTAAATTTCTTTCCCATGATCAGGGTCCCATGTAAGTAACTAGCCTAGATAAAAGTACTCCTTTACAGACTCTAGGCTGGCGATCCTGAATTCTTGTTCCGTTGCCAGGCTATTGAACATTATAGTTGTCTTCACCATATTCATCTTCAACCCAAATCTTACACTTTCTCGGTTAAGGTCCTCGTTCATTTGCTGTAATTCGTCCCCATTGTTGCTGAATAGGACAATGTCATCTGCCAACCGAAGGTTGCTGAGATATTCGCCGTTGATCCTCACTTCTAAGCCTTCCCAGTCTAAGATCTTGAATAATTCTTCTACGAATGTAGTGAATAGCATTGGAGAGATTGTGTCTCCTTGCCTGACCCCTTTCTTGATAGGCTGTCTATGGAATAGTCTAGAGAAATAAATTAGAGAAAGTCCGCTGAGTGCATAGGCTTTATATAGACTCCCTACACAATTTTTTGTAAGGGAGACAGCTTTCTTTCATATAGTAACTTAGCCAGGTTAGTGTGGGTGGCACTTCCCTAAACCAGCAAGTCGTAATATATCTAGTAATGTACTAGTGAAAAGTGTAGTCGCAATTCCACAGGCGCAGGTAAGACATTTTCCAAATTTGTTGATAAGCGTTATGGAGCGTGAAATCTTCATTCGATGTATTCAGCATACTTTGACGAGAGCAGTTAATCCTGGAAAATGATATTTAAGAACTTGTTTTTTTTCTTTGAGATAAAAAGCAACCGGGGTCAGCGCCACTAAGGTCTCACGAGTCTTCGCGGACACAAACAGAGGCCCTGTAGTGACTTTTCCCGCTCCCTTGATGGCAGGAGCTAGTGCTGCTCCATCGTCTTTGAAGAAGCTCCTGTAAACTCTGCTTCCGTAGCAGAATAAAATAAACTCAACGCAAAGGCCTCAGACAAGCATTTCAGTGCCTAGCTCTCAGTCCTCCAGCGCCTCTGAGAGACTGCTGGAGGTCGATGTAAAAACATCGGAATTGTCGAAAAGAATAAATCATTGCTTTCTGGAGCTCGCTAAGTGGGATAAACTTCCAGTAACAGCGTCAAAGCTGAGACCGGTAGCCTGAACGATTACAATTCTTGATAGCAGTAGTGAATCTGTTCAGACATTTGCCATCTTTATTTTTTAGCTCATCTTTAGACGTAAATAATCTGAATTTCTTTCAGACATCACGACTTTCGACGTTCACTGCAATTGGAGTCGTATAATCCGTACTTTAACTAGCATAATAAAGATTATCCACAAGTTTTCGCCGGTGGGCTGTTGCTTCCAGGAAACGAACCTAGGCTTCAAATATAGTCAAATTCTTACGGGTTTTCCATAGTTGAAACTACGGCGCGAATTTGCAAAATGCGATAAAAAAGACAGGACTGTCCCAAGGAGCTGAACTATAAATAGAAAAAATTATATTGAAAGCACATGAATAAATACCCTTAAAAGCAAGGGTCAAGGACTAAAAGGGCACCACAGTTCCTAATAATTAGCAGCAAAGTAATAAACTTCCAACTTGTGCAGTTGGACGGGTGGCCGCGCGACACACCTATCAGCTGCCAGTGTGAATGTAGTAAGCCTCCGCTCTCTTACTGCACAACCTACTGCGCTATCGTACTGCGCTGTCATACTGCCCAAGTTGGAAAGTGATTACGTTGCTGATAATATTTGGGAAATATGGTGTCATTTTGGTCCTTGGCACGGGATTTGAAGGATATTAATTGATGTGCTTTCAATAAAATTCCTTTCTGTTGATAGTTCAGCGCCTGCTCCGTCCTGTCTTTCTTTTCGTGTGTTTTTATTTACCGCTGTAATTTCAAGTATGGATTACCAACACACCTTGCATGCGGTCCTCTTAGAAATTTCACCATTGCTCATAGGGACAGCAAACACTCTTGCCGATTGTCAGGAGGAGTTGCGATAGTCAGACAAGGCGGTACTCCGACCCGATAAGTTAACGTAAGTCCGCCTATTGAGGTTGCTGCCGTCACTGTTTTATCGTTTAAAACATACTTAATCGTTCGCTTGAAACTGCCATCGTTTGTTCACTTCACATTCCCCTTCATGAACAGGTCACTGCCAGAGAGGATGAACATCTAATTCAACAGCTATCGGATTCATTTCTTTTAGTAGGGGATTTTATTGCCGATTGAATCCTTTGCGGTAGCAAAAAACAGACCGACAAAGGCAGCTCATTTAGGATTTTACTTTCTGAAGTAACAGTGGCCTTTTAAACTGAGTTAGTCCAACATATTTTTCACCATGCTCTCGTAATTTTGGCTACCTTGATTTAGGTTATTTCTCAACATCCGTTGTTTGCGATTTTAAATGGGAAGTTCGGGACACTTCCTACGGTAGTGAGCTTTTACCCGCAGTCATCGAACTCATATCGATGCTACCCACCTTCTGCTTTAAACCACGTCATTCGAAACTTCTATTTGCTGACTGGTCTAATTTCACCAAATGTACCAGGCTGGAGGAACTTAATGCAACGGAGGTCAGTGAAATGTTTACTGCGTGTAAACATTGCCTCCCACAATGAACGCAACGGAATTTAATGATAATTTGCCCCATACTGCTGCTGAAAAGCCACAGTCTATGCTTTCGGCCCTAACTGATGATTTCACAACTACAGGTACGCCCCCTCCCCCCCCCCTCTTGATCCCCTATTCCATCTGACCATTTTATACCGCAGATGAAAGATGAAAGATGAAAGCACTCTTGCTCCTATACAACGACTCCTGGCAGACGGGTACGGTTCCGCAGGAATGGAAGTCAAGTCGCCTCATTCCACTTCTTAAAGCTAGCAAGTCGCCTTTGGACATTTCCTCATACCGTCCTATCGCACTTGCAAGTTGCGTTGGAAAAACAATGGAAAGACTGATTTTAACACGTCTGGAATGGTACTTAGAGTACTATGAAATCTACCCAGACGCTATGACCGGATTCAGGCGTGGCCGTTCGTCTACAGACAACGTTGTTGACTTGGTAACATTTGCGCAACACCAGAAGGCCTGTAAACGACTATCTGCTGCTCTGTTTCTAGACGTTAAAGGGGCTTACGATAATGTCACCCATGAAGCCATCCTCAGCGCGTTAGAAGCAGTAGGACTTGGTGGTAAGATATATATGTGGGTGCGCAGCTACTTACAGAGAAGATCATTCTACGTGCACACTGAAAATGGCCCGACATCCGAGCATTACGGTAGCCGAGGAGTGCCTCAAGGCGGAGTGCTTAGCCCGTCGCTTTTCAATCTAACCCTTCTTGGATTAGTTGACAACCTGCCAAGCACCGTACAACTTTCCATCTATGCGGACGACATCTGCATTTGGGCATCAGGTGTAACACGACTTCAGCTTCGCGCTCGGCTTCAGAAGGCAGCCACAATGACATCTTGCTACCTTCGTCAACAAGGACTTGAAATTTCATGTGGAAAGTGCGCAATGGTGGCATTCACCAGGAAGCCAATGTCTGCTTACGGAATATCAAATAACAGACAACTTATACCATACAGCAGAAGTCACAGGTTCCTGGGAGTCGTAATTGACAGAGACCTGTCTTGGACTCCGCACGTGAATTACATGAAAAAGCGGCTGTCTGCTATCTGTCACCTGTTCAGGTTCCTTGCAGGAAAAAGTTGGGGAGCATCCATACACGGTATGTTACAGCTGTACATGGTGCTGTTCGTTGGATTCCTTCGGTACAGCCTGCCTGCAATATCCAACACCTGCAAGACTAACCTCCGCATGATTCAAAGCATTCAAGCCCAAGCCCTTAAGATATGTCTTGGCCTACCACGCAGTGCGTCAACGGCTGAAACCATTGCCATTGCCCAGGATTACCCAATCACAACGCACATTGCCGTTGAGACAATGCGTACGCATCTCAGACACTATGCTAGGACCCCTTCCCACCACCTGGCGAGCCTCACTGCTGAAAGGACCTGCTCGACATTTAGCGCTACTGTCAGTGCACATCGTGCATCGTTTACTTCAGGGTACGCACCTGCGGCCAAGCCAGTGCTTCCTCCGTGGTGTTTGAGCCGTCCACAAGTACATATAACGATTCCAGGACTACAGAAGAAATCAGATGTACCGGCCCCTGCTCTAAAACAACTGAGCTTACTCCTCTTGCATGAAAAGTACAGCAACCACGTGCACATCTATACCGATGGATCGACTACGTCGTCCAGTTCTGGTGGTGCAGTGGTTATACCAACGCGAGGAATAACACTGCGGTTCAAGACATCGCATGTCACGACCTCAACGGCAGCAGAACTAACGGCTCAGCGTCGTGCACTAGAATTCATTGACTCTGAAAGACCTACAAAATGGGCTGTGTTTTCAGACTCAAAACCGGCATTACAGTGCGTGCAGTCAGTTCTCCGACGCGGCTGTCATGAACAGTTGACATACGAAACAGTGAAACTTCACCATCACGTCCAACAAAAAGGCCACGAGGTTGTATTTCAATGGGTACCTGGTCATTGTGGAATCAGTGGCAATGATTCCGCAGACAACGCTGCTCGCACATCACACCAAGAAGAGCTCCGCGTTCCAATTCCACTTTCGAGGACAGACGCTGCAAGGCAGCTTCGACACCTGGCACGCAGTCTCTCACTGGCCGAGTGGAACTCGCCAAACTTACGATTAACACGACTGCATCAATTCAACCCGTCACTGCAACTCCGACCTCCATTCGGACTTCCTCGACGTGAAGCTTCGCTTCTATGTCGCATTTGGTTAGGAGTTGCCTTCACAAAGGCATACTCTACATTAATTGGAGTGACCGACAGTGCAGCATGCGAGGTCTGCGGCACCGACGAAACTATTGACCACCTGCTGTGCCACTGTCCACGGTATGCTCAAGAAAGACAAGATCTTGCTAACGCGCTAAAAAAACTGGACGATCGGACGCTTTCCGTGCAGGTGCTGCTGGAACACCGCCCCCATCGCTCGTCGGCCCATAAAGCGGTGAAGGCACTTTTGTGCTTCTTGAGGACGACGGGCTTGTGTCAACGTCTGTGACTATTAGTGCACTAACACACGTGTCAGCGAACTAACCGCTCATTTCTCTTCTTTCCTTCCCTCCTCTCTCTCCCTGTCATCTTTGTGTTCCCTCTTCCCATTCCCCCGGCGTAGGGTAGCCAACCAGACGTTATCCTGGTTAACCTCCCTGCTTTCTGCCTTTCTCTTATTTCCTCCTATACCCCAGATGAACAACACAGTCATTGGAAACTGAACTATTTAACCATATTTCTGTAAAAATAAGTACGTATGGGCTCTGAGAGAGTAATATAGATTCAAGTTCTGTGATTTTATTTGCAACACCCGTGCATTCAACCAAAGAAGACGTAGCTATGAGTGCTGCTCAGAATTAGAAGCATACTCCTGCGCAGTATCCACAGAGAGGCCGTGCACTTTGGGGCAATTTTGTCCCCGCATTGCGGTATCTCCCGACGCTGTCCTCCAGTTTGGTTCGAAATCTGACATTTATCTTTTATTTTCAGTTTTTCATGGCTCAGGGAAACTTCATTAGCTCTTTCTGAAGCAGCACTTTCCCATAACTGCTTTCGAATTTCCACCATTTCTGGTGCATAGCCATTGCTGGCGGAGTAGGAGGATCCCTTCAGTTTGTAGCAGTTTTTCGTCACGTGCACCTTTTCCTTATAGTCATAGAATCGTACGATAACCAGTCTACTTTTTCCTTTTTTAATCCTGCCCAGGCGATGTATTCTTTCTAACGTCTTTACCTCAATACCGAGCTTGTCCTGAAATGCCTTTTTCATGACTGCTTCTTTCAAGTCAATGTCTCTTTCAGAGGCACTTTCTTCGATACCAAAAACGACAAGATTGTTGCGTCTGCTTTCGTATTCTACCAGTTTTTTGGCTTGTAACCACACAGTGGTCTCAAGAGAATCTATTCTGGTTTTCATTTCCTGGACAACATCTAGTACACTGGTTACCCATCTGTCTTGGCATTCAGCTCGCAGATCTGAGCCTTAATGTCATTCAAACCACTATCAGCCTTGGCCTGGTTATCTAGTATCATTTGCAACAGTTGGCCGGTCGTAGGCCCAGGGTTTTCTTCAATATCACCCGACATTATGATCAGTCGCACCATTGACCAACAATCAGCAATCTGGCAAAATCTACGAGGGCATGGCAGGACTAACAGAAAACGGTTGTCGCTACGGAAAAACGGAACTTGATATCGAAAACGAACTTGAAAAAGCACCAGTAGCGGCTTAGGCATGCTGTCCTAGGTAAATATAGCTGGTAGCGAAGCTTCCATAGAAGCCCATACGTTCAAAACATGGCGCTTCATCGGCGGTTCATGGGGCTTAGCGCCATCTGTGTGAGGAGGGAACACTTCCGGCGGAAGAAAAATAATGTGACGTCATATTCGTTAAAAAACAGAAGTGACGTCATTTTGTTCTTAAAGGCGCGAAATTTGTTTTCGGAGGCCTGCAATTAGAGCTGTATATTCAAATGCCCCATCAATCGACTTGATGGGCGTTCCGAGCTTTCAGCGCGCATAGCGATGCAGGAAAAGGTCAGCCGTGCGGGTGTAGAAATCGTATCCCTGCACAGAACATACTTTCTTTGGGGGCCGACGAACCCTTTGGACGTAGAGCGCTCGTCCTTTCGTCGGACGCCAAACCCGTCTGCCAGCGCTGTCACACGAAAACTAAACAGTTATCTGTTGGTCGCAACTGACTACTTTTCACTGAACAGGTCAATTAACAAATGAAACCACCCGCGTCACCAAATTCAGACAAACGTCGTTAAGCAAAAGAACACAACGTGCAAGGGGGGCGTATTGTAACAGGTGAACTTTACGAGCGCGCCTTTCTGCACACTTGAAGAGTTGCATTGCATTGCAAGTAATAGCGGCGTCAACGCCCGCCGCTATCGGTGTGCGCTCTCAAGGGGGGCGCTGAAAAGAGGTATTTATTGATAATGATCAAGTAAAATGGAGTTATTGTTTTCTCGCCATGAGTATATAAAATTGATTAGGAATTTTATTTTCTTTGAATGAGTTTAACCGTGTCTCGCTTTAATTAAATAAAAAGCTTTTTTCTTTCCCAATGTTTGTTCCCTCCAAACATAGTCGAGCTTCAATCGCTGCTCCCATAACCACCCTTGCTGATGTCGGTGACAATTCGTTCTGAACCACTTTTCGCCCGAAGCTTCGCAACCTATTTGGATCGACCTTGCGTACTATCTTTGTACGTCCCATAGCTGCATCGGATCGAGCGCCGCCGTGCACCGGCTTACATAGCCGTTGCTTGCTGTCGGTGCATGCGCAGTACACAGGCGGTAGGTTGCGCCAGGTGTTCTAGCAGCTGCGGCGTCGCTGGTTGCCATGGCTACGTCACGGCTGGCTTTCTGTGAAACACCATACTTTTTACGGCTAGCCTAAACAGCTTCGCTGCTAAAACGCTTTTTTCTTTCCCAATGTTTGTTCCCTCCAAACATAGTCGCGCTTCAATCGCTGCTCCCATAACCACTCTTGCTGATGTCAGTGACAATTCGTTCTGAACCGCTTTTCGCCCGAAGCTTCGCGACCTATTTGGATCGAGCTTGTGCTGTCCACAAGCCGAGTGCCGTACCTTCTGAAGTGGCCCGTGTCTCGATGGTCCTTTAATACTGTTGGTACCGATGATGTCACTCCACGAGGCAGGTGATCCAACAATGCGTAGGCAATAATTCTGTCGGCGCGATGATGCGGCAAGTGTGGCGTCCGGTCGGTGTCGCTTGAAGAAGCCAGAGCGAAAAAACATGGCAAGACCTGCAAAAGCAGCAGTAGCGGCTTCGGCATGCTGTACACAGACCGAGTGCCGTGCTTTAGGCCTGTTTGAAATTAACAAACTTCTTTTAAACTCCGAAAAGACCATGTGTGGAGTATTTGCTTCTAACCGAAAAGCTACTACTACTATGTGCAACTTGTACCTCGGAGAAACACAAATCCAACAAATTAGTAGTCATAAATATCAACGAATAAGTTCTTGACTCGTCGCTACACTGAGCTCCACATTTGAACAAGTAACTAAAACAATTGTTTTTGGTTGTTATACTACATTAAAGGGGCGCAAACATTTCCATCCTCAAACATTACAACTCATTTATTTCAGCTTTTTTCACTGCCATTTAACACATTGCATAGAATCTTGAGGTTTCACCTACGCCTCGTACATTGATCCTTTATTCAAAATTCAGAAAGGTGAGCTGAGAATAATTGCATCGGCCACTAAGGACGCGCCCTCTGCACAGCTTTTTGTTCAGTTAAATATAATGCCACTTATCCAAGCTCGGCACTATCCCCCAGCAATACTAATCGACAGAAAACTAGCCACGAGCAAGTCACATCTCTCATCAATATTTCTCAGGCCTACAGGGGACACTAGACAAGCTGAGCATAACAAATTAAGTTTGCCGAAAGCTCACAATATATACGGTCAACGTTCCCTATCATTTGTCAGTGCAATAATCTGGAATACAAAACCCCGCTTCATTAGAAAACTTCCAAATGCTGTTCCATCATTAAAACATCACTTTAAATCATGTATATAGCATTACCTACTTTTGCTTTTTGATTTGTATTGCAATTTATGCTGACGATTATGGTATGGATCCAAGAGAGAGAGAGAGAAAGAGGGGAAAGGCAGGGAGGTTAATCAGAAGGGAGTTTCCGGTTTGCTACCCTGCACTGGGGTGGGGGATATAGGGTTGAAAAGAGGGCAAAGAGGGAGAGAGCGAAAAACAACACCACAGGAATAGGTAACAGAAAAGGCGTTCCGATCACAGACGTTCACACAGGCCGGTCGATTTCAAGCGCAGTAGCGCTTCACGGCCTTCTGATGCGATGTTAAGTCGCGTCGATGTTGCATAATTCTTTCTTCCGACAGAGGTTGGTCGTCCAACTGGTTCAGCACGACGGAAAGCGATTGTCTCTGCACACTGTACTGGGGGCACTGACAAAGAGCATGCCGAAGTGTTTCCGCATCCCCACAATCGCCACATGCTGCGCTTTCGGCCATCCTGATGCGGAACGCGTAGGCATTGCTAAACGCTGCGCCCAACCATAGCCTACAAGAAGGGTCGCGTGTTTTCGGGGAAGTCTTGGTGGAAGTCGAAGGCTTAAGGTTGGATCCAAGGTTTATAATCGGGCGTGCATCAAATGTGGTTTATGCCACTCTGATTAAGTGCATTAGCGTGCAAGTAGGTGGAGCCTCCTTACAGCATTTGTCCTAAACAGCGGGATCGATAGGCGGTTGTCTTCTTCGTGAGCTGAACGAGCAGCTTGATTGGCACGTTCATTGCCAATGATTCCACAGTGACTTGGTAGCCACTGAAAGATGGTATCATGTCCTTTCTACTCAGTCAGGTGGTGTATGGCCTCTGTGATTTCGAAAACCAACTGTTCATGCGGACCGCGCCGTAACGTAAGGGTGACAGTAAAATCTGTAGTGCCGTCTTCGAGTCGCAGAAAGCGGACCATTTGTGTGTGTGGTCTCGTCATTAATGAAGCGTAGTGCGACTCGAAGAGCTGCGAGTTCTGCTGCCGTCGACGTTGTCAAGTGCGATGTTTTCATCTTGATAGTGGTGGCTTTTTCTGGAATAACGACAGCGGCGGTAGAGCTGTTCTGCAAGGCGGAGCCGTCGGTGTATATGTGGGTGTAATTCCGGTAGTTTTCATATAATAGGAGTAAAAGGAATCTGTTTAAGAGCCGGCGATGACATATCTACTTTTTTCCGGACGTCAGGTACTGTCAGGTTGATCGTTGGCTGAATGAGGCACCAAGGAAGAGTGGAAGGCCTCGCGGCAGGTGTGAAGCAAGATGGTATAGCCTCACGATGGGCGGATACCGTTCGGCAGAACGAGGATTGTGGTCTGTCCGCAGGTAGAGAGGCTAGATGGTGGCAAGGAGTGTGGCCAAGGTGCCTTACGTGCACTCGTGTGGAACCAAAACTAGCCACATAGGCTAAGGATCCAGAGGATACTATCAATAATTTTGTACTATATAATGCTTGAATAAAGATGTCTTCTTCTTCTTCTACCTAAGTTCCGAAAAAAAATCCTTGATGTACGAAAGACAGCTGTGCCTCACTGACACACTTTCTTTTCGTAACGCCGATATCGAAAGCCTCAAGCACTCCCCTTTCTTATTAGTGTTTTTTGAGAGCAACTTCATGTCCCAGAACTTAGGAAAGCACATGCTGCTTTTGACATGAGCAGCGAAGAGAGCTGCCATCCCCATCCATTAGTAAAGCCGTATCCCGAGTCCGGTCAATGCGCCCACCGAACCGTTTGGCCGATGTATCATTTACGCGTAAGCTCTTCACTGGGTTCCAATCCTCCGAGGCTAACAGCGGGGAACTGCTGATAAAAGAAACGCATGCGTTACGTCTAAACTAGGCCTAGCTGCTGAAGACCCTGGAGCTGGCTACGAGCACTAAGGAAAAAGCGGCACGGACTTATTGCTTTTTAGGCGACGGCTGGTCCAAGAGAGGGGGGTTGGGAGTAGTATAGTAGTGATAAAGCGGCGGCGCTATCCCGTCCACGCATCTATCTATCAGCTATGCGCGAACGCCCCAGGCACGGCCGTTCGCGGAGCAATCTCCGACTTCATCCCTCTCATCACGCAGCAGCCGTCCGGCGGGGCCACTCCATTCCATTCCTGCCGCGCGCTTTCGGCGCGACCGAAATCGTCGCCGCTCGCTCGAATTCCTGCTCGCGTGGCCGGCCAGTGGTCAGTGTTTGCCGACGGCCACGAGCGTCCGGCCGCGCCGGCCATCGGAGACTGCTGGGAGGAGGGGAGAGGCAAAAGGGGAGGGGGGATTTTAGCGGACCACACTGCGGCGGCACGCTCGACTAGAAAGGCCCTCGCGTGGGGCCGCTGCAAGGTTCGTTGAAATGAAGCCGCAGCAAAAAGAAGAAGTCGCAAACAGATTCGCAAGGTAAAGACCATTGCTACGCGGCTCTCGCACTAAAAGAGCAACAGTGCAGGATAAAGAAAATAATAATAATAATGAGAGAGAGAAGGAGAACGGAGAGACGAGAGAGATAAAGACCGCAGCGGACCGCCCACGCACGCAACAACGCGGGCACGCGCGTTCAGTGCCGGCCCGGTGCTTGCTACGTTTGCCCAGCTTTTCCTTCTTTTCGCTTTTGTTCTTGTTTGAGGCTCATGAAGCTTAAGGCGGCGTACGCCCTCCACGTTCCCGCCGCACTCTGGGCCAAACCCTCAATTTCCGATGCGGCACGTCGAGTCCTGGTCCACGCGCACCACCTAGACACGAGGTGTGTGTGCGTGCGGCGGCGCACCTTTCTCCGTGGCGCTTCGAAATTTCGAGGGCAATCGGAGGAAGAGGGGGGGGGGGGGGCACTCCTCGAGGCTGCGTCGCGCCCAATTTCGTGCTGCATCGCGGAATGCTGTGAGGGTGTGCACGAGGCTTGCCGGCCATTGCGCTCGATGGTCCTAGTAGATGCGGACAGTCTGTGTTAACCAAACGGCCTCTGACCACGGTGAAAACGAATGCAATCGGGGTAATCGTGGCAGGGGCACAAATGATGCTTTGTGTTTGAACAAAAGTTTGGGCCACGCGGTGTCTTCACCGGGGAGATATTCAGCGAGTGTTCTTTGTCGACGCGGCAACGTACTGCTTCCACTGTGCTGCCGGCAACTAAGCGCTGAGATGGAACGTTGAGACTCGCGGGAAAAGCACTTTCATTCTTGCGGAGTGGCGGTCTTCCACGGGCCATACCTTCGTGCTCTGCGGTCTGCTCGCGCACGCTGCGAGTGAGCACGGGCCCTTCATTCTTTGACGGTGCGGAAAGCGCCGTATGCGATCTGCCCTTCACTTAAAGCGGGCACTCGGAAAAGGTGAATGGAAATGCCTCGCGTTTGTCTCGGCCAGTATTAGTGGAGCCTTTAGGGAGAAATCACTCACTTCAACCACTTAATGGAAATGACGTTTTGCTTGTCCAGTCGCTGCTTGTTGCGCCTTCTTCGCGTCTTTCTCCATTCGTTTCTTTCTGCTTACTGCTCTGAGTTGTCGTCTTAGTTGTTGGCGGTTAGCGTGTTCTCGGGTTTGATACAAAGCCATACGAATTGCCCTCATGACCCGAGACTCGAAAAATATTCCGCATCTATTCGAGGATCTTGTCGCACGTGATGAAACGCTTGCGAAGCGCACACACGGACGCGCCGACTCGAGACGAGATAACTCGTCCACTTGATTCTTTTTTTCCGAGCGCGCACAAGAGGCTGCCGTGATGGATGAAACGATCGCGCGCCTAATAAAAGAAACGTTCGCCCAAAGCGGCTTTCTTCTAAGCGAAGAAGGCCGGTTCGCGTGAAGTGTGCATCGCGTGAACGCGGGGCACTGCGCTGAATCCTGCCGCAACGTCCGGGTGAGGGCCGGCAGGCGCTTCGAGGGGATCCAGAAGACGCATGCCACGCGCAGATCCTTCGCCGGCTTGTCGTCGCCTTTCCGGAGGTGGGGGCGAACGTTAAGTGCCTGCGAACGACGGTGGGGGCGGCGTGGGCCTCACCTCGTCAATGGTCGTCGCATTCCGCGGCGGCGCCTCTGGCACTGGCCGCCTCGTTCGCCTCCGACACGTTCTTGAATCGGGGGCGGAACACGAAAAGTACGGGAGAGGGGGCAACAGGTGGATCTGCCCCAGAGGTACGGGGCGCAGCCGGCTCCGAGACCGCGGGTGAGACTTTTGACGGGAGCGTTCGCGCCAGCGATCACTTTTGCCTGCCTTCCACCTGCACTGATCATCGTCTTGATGGCCTTTTCTTGTTTACCGCGCACGCAGAGCAGCTCCGAATTCTTTAAGAGGAGCGGCAGCCCATTAGGTGCTTTGCGTGATTGTCTATTGCATACAATGGACAAGGATCGGGAAGCTAAACAATAAAAACACAAGGTCGGCGTCCTAAACCTCGATGAAACAGTTAACGAGAAAGCCCAGCGAGTCGCGTGCCGAGCCTTCTGAACGACCGTCGCCTTTGAACTTTCCAGTCGAGAACGGGCATGAGCTTTGTGACGTCTTATTGTGACCGCTGAAGGCCTCTGTTTCGCTCCATTGCCAGCGTCACCACGAAAGATGTCTGCTTGCAGGCGGCACCGGGACACTGCCACTATCCGCAGTTCTTTTAGGCTGCGTCACGGATGCATACCATAACGCACAGTGTCAGCACAAGCTGGCAATTCCTGCGTTATGATGATGATGATGGTGATGATGATTAGGTGCTTTTTGGCGCAAGGACCAAATATCGCCAAAGCGCGCCGTGAAGTCTACTTCGTGCGTTATTTTATGCATGCGCGATGCAACAGCATGAGCCGATAGCTGATGGCGCTTTCCAGTGGGAGAACAGGTGCATTCAAAACCGCTCCAAAGGCGCTTTTACAAGCTATTACCGAGCTGACCACACAGCTCAGCTTTGAAGACAACTATGACAAAGCGGGCGAAGCCAGACGGAGGGTTTTAAATTCAAGTTTCTTCTCTCTCTCTTGCGACAGCTTGCGCAAGTCATGTTGCGCATGCCTGTGTCATCGTTTGCGAGAGCACTGTCCTGGTAGTCCTTAATGACCCTGTTGGCCAACTGGGAAGCGCCACTGTGTTCAGCTGTAAGCTGCACGTGGCAGGTGCCATTTGGTGTCTAACCCCGTTCCCTGCTCGAGCGAAGCTTTTGTGTAATTATGCCGTCTTTCGATGAAAAAGGTGCGTCGATTCAAATGGTGCATGAATTAGTAGCATAATTGATTGGTTTAGTTGGCGTTCAGACATCTTGCGTGTGAAGCGCAAACGTTTACAGCGAGAGAGGAACAACTATAGTGCTCGTCCGCGAGTCTTTGCGTGCCTGTCTCGTTGTTAAACGCTTGCGCTTTACGAACAAGATGCGTGGTGTCCAAATGACTCGTTTCCTTGAGGATTCTACCTCCTAATCCACCCACAGTGCAGGCGGTCGAGAAGTACATTTCATGCTCAGTACACTTATCACCTCAGTTTGTCTCTTATTCACTGACGGGGAATTTCCCGAGCCGTGTAGAGTGCAACAGCGTTCGCATCAAAGCACCAGCCGTACCGTCATGGGGCAAGCGCGACTGACTGCGGCATAACCATGGCTGCATAACCAGCTGTGTAACACTGGATATATATATATATATATATATATATATATGAAAATATGGTCGGTATGCTTTTGGGGGTTAGAAGCAATGCTAAAACAGCGATGAGTTACGTTCAACTTTGACAAGCCCCGTTCCGATCACGGACATCACCGAAAGCCTCAAATTTCGATTTCCTCATAATTGAGGATAATGAGACAGTTTTAGAGCAGGGGCACCCGCCGCGGTGGCACAGTCAGCTAACGCGCTGCGCTGCTTAGCACGAGATCCCGCGGGATCAAATCCCGGCCGCGGCAGCCGCATTTCGATGGAGGCAAAATGCAAAAACGCCCGTGTACTTGCGTTGTGGTGCACGGTAAAGAACTCCAGGTGGTCAAAATTAATCCGGAGCCCTCCAATACGGCGTGCCTCATAATCATAACTGGTTTTGGCTCGTAAAACCAAAGAAAGAAGAAGAAAAGAAGGAGCACGGGCCCCCAAGCCTATAGGGCGCCGCCAGCGAAAAGCATTTCACCACTGAGCATGCACTGAACACAAGCCGCTTCCATAGGTAATGTGTTCGCTCTTGCACTTGACCAAGAATTTCACATATAAAATTGGTCCCTGAACTTTGCGTAATCAAACAATGGTGCCACCCATTGAAGCGACGGCTCGCGCCTAGGTCCTAATCTTACCCCATTTGTGAGTAACAAGTAGCTTTGAAACAAATAATGATGTATAGGCTATCGCCTTCTCGAATCTCACATATACATCCAAGATTGAACTATAAGTGCCGCTGTTTTTGAGATCGGTTGTCGACTCGAGATTCGTATAGGCACAGAGCTACAAGGTTTCAGCTGACGTATCCGAATCTAGACTACCTTGGCTGATGACAGCGGTTTCATTGTGTCGATCTCGCTTCGTCCCCATTGACAATTATTACCTCACTGCTAGATGTTTAAACGCTTAAGTGTACCTGTTGTAATAATTAATTACTTTGTTCCTTGAGCAGTATTTATAGGAGCTCCTTTTGAAGCCGCGTGGGCAGCGCAAGAGCATGACAAGCGCGGAGCCTTATGCTGAAAACCATCCGCACCGTGGTACCGTGGAACGCAAAGTGATCGCTGGTTGGGGTGCTCCAGGCTTCGGGCCTCTATTACAAAACTCCATATTAATGATTATATCAACTTAAGCAAGGTTGTTCATGAACTGATCCGTGGGACCAACATACTGTGTGTCACTAACTGTCTGAATTCTATTTTAAGGAAAGGTTCCTCTTCTGTGACAAGATAATTGTGTTCATAATGTTCATAGGACAAACAATAATAGGAAAAGACACATGGTCGTCACCTTTAAAGTTCACGTACAAAGTATAAGAACGCTCACAAAATATATATGTTCTTGGCCAGTCGTCAATAAGGACTGTCTCGAGTGCCCCATTTCAAGCACGACGTTTGGCGTACACGGACACAAAAGCCGCAGAAACATCAGAACGCACAAAAAACGCGTTAACAACAGTATGTGCTATTCCAAATGAACAAGAACAATAATTACGAGAAATTGGAGACTGACAGGAATAAAAATAAAGAGATGAAAGGAACCGCTAGCTGATTTAGCAGCTTTATTAGTATACATGATTCCTCAAAAAATTGTATTATTGCGCATTGTGCTATGTGTTGCAATTTTACCGGTGGCAATGGACTTACAATTTGGACCCAAGCTTTGCCAGCTTTGAATGTGTATATACGGCGGGCTGCTTCAGTTGAACGATTAAGCACCGTCATGTTCATCTTGCATACGGTAGAGTTGATCGCGTGTTATATTGATTTATTTTGTGCGATATAATATTTCTACCTTGCCAGACGAAAATGCGGTTGGCTACTTTCTTTCTTCGTAAACAGTTCCTGGGTTCTTATAATTGTTAAATTTAATGAGGCAAACACCGCAACTTTTGTTACACGTACTGCCAATGCGACCGGCGAGACATGGGTTCGAGTCCCCAGGCCCCTATGACTATAATTAATTCTCTGCGTGATTTTTATTTGAGTCGCGCTACGATCCGCGTTACACCCGGCGCCGACGTCATGCCACCGTAGACCTCGCAAAGCGTCCCTCGTGCTGTTGCGGTTGTAAAAAGAAAACGAGAAATGGCAGAAATGCGGTTAGTTTTTTTTTCTTTTTTTGTTTTAATTTCAACGCGCTGGCACTCTCAAGGCTCATCCTGAAACGAAGAGAGAACTTTCGAGGTGTTAGGCAGCTCTATTCACTCTTTCTGGTCGATGCACTTGCGCCTTAATTGCGCCTCCTTTTCGACTTCTAACGGTGAGCAGCTGCGCCCGAGAAGGCGTGCGTGTGCACAACGTCAAAACTACAGAGTGAACTCAATCACTCAATCTCGTTTTTCCTTTTGCGTGGACCCCATTACCCCGCTTACACGATAGCTGCGGAAGATGAAAAAAAAAAAAAAGAAAAGAAGAAGCGCAGAATAAAATACAAACAAACCAGAACAGAAAATGTATGAACTGGCTCGGCCACTCTACACACTCATGATCACCGGGCAGTGAACAAGTGCTTCGCTCACGCTGTTAATGATGCAGCAAGTCTCCCATCCACCTTCCCAGCAAAGCCATTCGTTTTGCTTGTTTCCAGAGTATGGAGAAAAACTCGCCTTTTTGTGTTTTCCTGTCTGCGGCGCCTTCTTCCGCTAGCGCGGCTTTAATCCGTATTAGCATTGCTTCTCATAATACGCATCCACCGGTGGGACGAGTGCGTTTCCGCGGCGGTACGTAAGCGAATCGACGAAGCGTCGCATTCCGCGGGTAATGAATTATTCCGGGACTTCTCCCGGCTGCACTCCTGTCCAGCGCGCCCGTGTCCGTGCATGCGTGTGTGTTAGATGTATAACTTGGTAGCAATGTCCACTTAATCTTCCTGCTTCTGCACTGCAGACAGGCGAAGACAGGCGCTGGGAGGACGCGTATCTGGAGCGGCGGCGTGCGCACCAGTGCGGCCAGCGTAGCCGCGACGTCCCGGCGCCTCCGGTGACGTCAGCAGAAGTAGCGCGGGTCTTGCCTCAGTGACAGTTGCGTGCAGGCTAGATCTTCGAACAGAGTTGGTGGCTGGCGTCCTTGTGCAATGATCAGAGGTCTTGTGGAATCGGAACTTGCGCAAACAGTTTGTTCGTCGGAAAATAATAGAGCACACCATCAAAGAAAGAATTCCGCAACTTGCGGTATAATATCGCAAGATATTGTACCCGAAAAGTCACCGAGAGGCTCTCTTTTATGCTGCACTCAACTGTCTAGTTCATTTCTCCTTCCTGTTGTTCAATTGCGGTATCGATGTCTTGTTTCGACGTCTTCAAGTGCCCAGTGGGAGCGTGGCTCGTTTATATTAATATACTTCAATCACGGTTGGCTGCAACTGGCTAACCAAACGAGCTGAGGTCGCGGCTGCCTTCCGGGAAGGAACAGTACGCATTAGCAGCGAAGCAAAGCTCTCGGCATGCCGTGGTACGAGAAGACATGTCGACCAACGTCTTCGACTTTTAAGTTTATTTGAGCCTCGGAAAACATGAATACATCCTCCATGACGAAACTCCGAATTTAAGTATTAAGTCATGTTGTACACTTGTCGAGGGAGTTCTGACAATACACAATGCAATAGTACGGAGTAGTAGAATAAATATGCGGAAGTTCTTGAAAGCATGCATATAGTGCAGCAATACAATATAATTTAGCACGAGGTCACAGGATCGAATCGCGGCCGCGGCGGCCGCATTTCGATGGAGGCGACATGCAAAAACGCCCGTGTGCTTGCGTTGTAGTGCACGTTAAGAAACCCCAGGTCGTAAAAATGAACCTGGAGCCCTCCACCACGGCGTGCCTCATAATCAGAACTAGTTTTGGCACGTAAAACCCCAGAAAGAAAAAGAAAACGCAAAACTTACCTGTAAAGATGAATAAACGCAAGAAAAGACAAACTCGACAGTACAATTACATAATAACGTACGCTCTCTTTCTGCAGGACAAGAAAAGGAGGGCTGATCGTCGAGAATGGTGCGGCTGATCCTTCGATTTTACTATTTCGCTAAGCTGAGGTTCACGCTTAAAGTTCATGAACATACCAAGTTCCGCTTAATTAGTTGATAATTTGGCAGAGCATCGTATTTTCATCAAAGAAGTTAGCTTACTATTTAGATTGAGTGCACTTCACTCTTGAATATATAGAGATACTTTTTGCTGAAAAATAAAAATCACCAGCCCTTACCCTGTCGAGAAAAACGGGGTAAGCGAAGCTTGTGGGAAGACCACGCTGTCGCAGGCGTTCCGCTTCGTTTGCCCTAAACTCAGGATGGGCGGCTCTTCGCTGACGCTTGGCCTCAACATCGCACTCCCGCAACTCGGGGTCCGCGGCTTTTCGCTGACGTTTTGCTTGGGCTTAGGAAGCCCTCACGCTGGAATCGACACGTCGACGACGAGCCCTTTCCCAAACGAGTTCACGGTGCCGTTGCTCAAACGCAGCCTGCTCCTCGGCGGAACGCAGCACGCGTGCCTTCCCATTCGGATGACGAAACTGCACCCCGTACAGACGGTAAACCAGCGGAGCTGAGATCTGTGGGCCCGGTATGAGCCACACGTGATTTCTTTCTTTCCTTCTTTCTTTATTTCTTGCCCCTGGCTCCTAGCCGCGTAACTGTGGCTCATACCGGCATATCCAATGCGGATATGCGCCACACATGATTTTATTATCGTTAATCGGGACTTAACTAACGAGCATGTGACGTTATTCATGTCATGACCTATCAGTCATGTTGTTAGTCATGCATTCGTACCCTTCCATGCCAATTTTAATATATACCAAGAGAACGAGACGCGAGTTTTTGACAGGTTTCCGATAAGGTTTTAGCGTGACACCACCACCACCGCCGCCGACACTTGTCAGGCAATACAAGCTTCGCTTGAAAAACATAGCACAGCCCTGATCCTTTCAGGTTTGTGAATTGTTCAGCCTTTAAGACCTCTGTTGAATTGTACCAAATCCTCTGTCCAGTATTTGTAGTTCAAGAGTGTTTGATGGCAGGTCCGGTTGAGACAGTCCCGGAAACCTGTCGGCATCTCAGTAAAATGTGTTATGGGATATATTAATATCATCCAGCCTTGGATAAGGTCGCAAAAGCGCTTTATATATTGGGTTTGCACACTCAGGAGGATTTATATCACAAACAACATTGTCAACACCGTCTAAACTTTTGCACTAAATTTAACTCAACAGCCGCTGTGCTCCTAGATTGGGCTTGAATCTACCTCTCAAAAAGTTGCCGTTACGCCTTGAATGCTTCGACATAGGGGTAAATTCTTTGACTCAAATATGCTTTATCTTTCCATTAAGACGTTCATATGAGCAGCTTGGTCAACGTAAAACGAGTGTTGCGAACTAGAAGCAAGAAACGCGCTAGTCGAGACCAAAAAACTCTAACCCATGAGACGAGCACCAAAAATCCGCTTGAGCCCCGCTAACTGCACACAACGATAAAAATCACATGCAAAGCTTGTTTTATGGTGTCGAAATAAACAAAGTAGAAAAAAGTTACCGCGGGCAGAAAAGTCTATTTTATGCCATCCATGAAGGGATAAAGCATTACATTATCGATATGAGTAAGTGCTTTTATGTGCAACCATGAAGTGCGGAAGCGCATTGCGAAACGAAACTGAAAAAAAGTTGCTTCCCTGAACTACAATCACTGGCCAGAAATCTGGTTGAACTACCAGGTAGTGTTAAATTTACAGAAAGTCATTTATTTGATCTTGGTATGGTCGCGCGCATTCTGTTTGTATTTGTTTGGTGCCGAGGCTGGATCTAGGTCGCTGCCATTGCTGGCCCCATAGACGTCCATCGTGCCGATCTTGCTAACAACGTGATCGGGCCGCGTGTAACTGAAACAGCACTTCTCATTTCTTCGAAGATCAGCCCGCACAGTAAGGATAGCACTTCTTATCTCAGTTGACATTGTCGTCCTTAACCTATATTTTATCACACTTAGTTGGCTGCAAAAAAAGCTCAACATGCGCATTGGACCACGGCAGAACCAGCACTGTTCAAACAAAATTCGCCATCTGAAATTTTGTGGGTTATCACACCCTCCCTTGGAGCCATTTCACGAGAAAACATTCTCTAACAGCGCGTATCCAAAAATGGCGAAAAGTGAAACTGCTCCAACGCACGAAACTGCTAGAGCTATAAACCACATTAGCCATTAAGACATGGGGTACTATTCCGGACATTTTAAAATTCCGTTATGTCACCAAATTTTGTTATGGTGGCATTTCGAGCCAATCAGAGATGCCGTAGCAGCCCTCTGAGTAAGCTGTGGGTTAATAAGAGCTGTCAAGATGGCGAATAAGACAATATAGCAGTATTGAGGGTGCTATTCTTGGCATTGTCAAATTCCGCCATATTGTTAAATTTGGCCAAGGCAGCAAGTAATTTGACCCAATAAGAGAAGCCGTAGCGGCCCTCTGGGCCTCTCTGATTCGTTAAAAATGGCGCCATTACAGAATTTGCCAATATGGCACAATTTGTCAATGTCGGGACTAGCACCAATGGAGGAAGAAATGCGAGGCATACTGTTTGTGGATGATGATCATAATTCCATCGAAATTTCACAGGGGCAAGAATAAGCGTCATGTTTGCGCCACACGGAGCACTAATCATTGTCAAAAATTGTAAGTGTTAGGAACGGCTAAAAGATGCGAACATTGCATGAAAACCGATAAAAGACCCGCCGCCTGCAAGCGAACCAAGCATCCGGCTAGGCAGCGCAAAATATCACTAAATTTAGCAGGAAAACTTCTCAGTTGGCAACACTGCTTAAAGCGCCACTGTTTAGCCTGAGCCAATTATTGTCAGACAGGAAAGGCTCAGGTCGGTTCTTTTTTACAAGAAGCACCTTTATTTCTTCTCTGAGGCTGAATAAACGTGGTAAGAGGTACAGCACACTTCTGCCGGGAAAAAATCTCGGGATGAATTCCCGCATCACTTCAGAGAGCCAAAGCCCAAGCCCAAGCACTCAAGCCTTGGCTTGGACCCCCCGTACATGTGACTATAGCGGATTCCGTCGCAATCAGCCGTGAAAGCCCGATCATGACATACATTCATTATGATATCGTGAGAGTGCATTATTAGTGAGCTTTATAGTACAGCGTAAAACGCTTGCGTTAGCGTTAGCGTGCGACGTAACGCTAACGCAAAGAGAAGCTGCACTGCGCGGCACAAGGTAGTGCTTTAGAATAGCGGAAGGCAGCGAAACGTTAAAGCTTATGCTAATACACTTGGGCGCCATTTCGAGGAGGATACAGCAAACATGAGCAAACCCTCTCGTTAAGCCTACTGCGCCGCTAATCGAGAACGTACATCGAAAACAACGCCCATTCGTCCCCTGTACGCCACTGTCGAAGCATCATCACACAAATCTAAAGTAAACACGAGCATTAATGGGGAACGAATGAGCCGAACAGTGCAGGCCGACGACTCGATAGATTCGAAGCTTCGACTGACCCGCCGGGGTGGCTCAGTCAGCTAAGGCGTTGCGCTGCTGAGCACGAGGTCGCGGGATCGAATCCCGGCCCCGGCGGCCGCATTTCGATGGAGGCGAAATGCGAAAACGCCCGTGTGCTTGCGTTGTAGTGCACGCTAAAGAACCCCAGGTGGTCAAAATTAATCCGGAGCCCTCCACTACGGCGTGCCTCATAATCAGAACTGGTTTTGGCACGTAAAACCCCAGAAAGAAGAAGAAGCTTCGACTGGCGCCGCCTTGTTGCCGTATGTAAGGCGTGAGCTATAGCGTTCACCGCTAAATCCCGAAAATAGCGTACGTACGTAAGAGCTCCAGCACCGTTTACGTACAGCGCATGCGCAATGTGGTGCAGGCAACGCTAACGCTATCTCTTTGCGTTTGCTGCTTTACGCTATACTAAAACTGTCTATTACTAGGCACTTTATTCGGCTGCCGTCACATAATCCGGCTTGCTAGCCTACAGTTGGGTCATGTACAACAATCGCCAGCATCACTGCGGAGCAACATGCCAGCCTGCCATAATGATTTACAGCTGCTAGAAGACCATCGTCACTGCATGCGTGCATCGGGATCAGTGTGCTCTTCGTTCTTTCTATGGCAAGCATTTTGACGCAGCGGCTTGTCATGTTTCTGACTCAGTAAAGTTCATCGGTGCGGCCACTATCTGATTGTTTATTTTCAGCTTAATCGCTTGCGGGTGTGTTCTGTTGTGATATACGTATTTGTTATTGCTGCGCACAAAGCTTGGAATGTAAATGTTCTGTACTTTGCGGTAGCTTGTAGCAAAGACGTATTGTCGCTAGACATTCGCTTGCTCTGTGGAACGTCTCGACACGTTCAGCTTCAAACATCAAACAACAATCGCCAGTATCACTGCGGAGCAACATGCCAGCCTGCCATAATGATTTACAGCTGCTAGAAGACCATCGTCACTGCATGCGTGCGTGTGTGTGTGTACGTGTGCGCGCTCGTGCATGCACCAAAGACGCACCTGACAATTCTTAGCATCAAGAGTTGCTCCCTAACGCTAAGTGGCGCGTGGAAAACATCATCCATGCTTGCCAAACTTGCTTCTGCTTTGGCACAGGACCTTACTTAGTCTGGCCCTACCCTCGTATGATCTTATTGACCCTTTTCGCGGCGCTCCCGTGGGTGCGGCCATGTTTGATCACGTGGTGACGCGTCCATTAATTGCCTCAGCTGCCTCCGTTGCCTCCGCGTTTACAATGAAAGCGCATGACGCCGGTGCGGCACAGCAAACCTCCGTTTCAACGAATATCGTAGACGGTGGCTTTGTGCACGACACGCAGCTTTGAACACAGCTTTAGAGGACATGTCAGTGCTTCAGAGATCATTACGCCTTGTCCGAACGGCGCGAGCAGCGTATACGGTGCTTGTACTAAAAGCGGGGCTAGAAATGCATTCCAAGCTGTCCAAACTTTCCGCTTATGAATTAAATCGGGATCAGTGTGCTCTTCGTTCTTTCTATGGCAAGCATTTTGAAGCAGCGGCTTGTCATATTTCTGACTCAGTAAAGTTCAACGGTGCGGCCACTATCTGATTGTTTATTTTCAGCTTAATCGCTCGCGGGTGTGCTCTGCAGTGATAAATTTGTCCTTGCTGCGCACAAAGCTTGGAATGTAAATGTTCTCTACTTTGCGGTAGCTTGTAGCAAAGACGTATTATCGCTAGACACTCGCTTACTCTGGGGAACGTCACGACACGTTCAGCTTCAAACATTCGTGTCTTGTCGGTGTAGTCGCCGTTAGAGCACTGCACGGGACGATTTTTTCAGCCCGGGCCCGGCCCGGGCCCGTTTTTACGTTGGGCGGCCCACCCGAGCCCGATCAAAACTTTTATGGCGAGACCCGGGCCCGGCCCGGGCCCGGAAATAATCTACGTTACCCGCCCGGCCCGGCCCGCCAACCCTTTACCTTAGGCCCGAGCCCGGCCCGAGCCCGACTCGAAACCGGCCCGAACCCGGCCCGAGACCAAAAAATAATGTTTTTCAGAGTTGAGACACCCGAGAATAACTCGCTGCACGTTACGTGCACACCACCAGAAAGCCCGAGCCCGGCCCGGGCCCGCGTTAAAGAACCCGAGCCCGGCCCGGGCCCGAGTCAAAAAGCATACGCCGTGCCCGAGCCCGTGAAAAAACTGTGCTACCCGGCCCGGCCCACGGGCCGGGTCGGCCTCGGGCTTTCGGGTAAGCCCGAGCCCGTGCAGTGCTCTAGTCGCCGTATGCTTCGGCACATTGATTCAAATGTGCGCCCGTTCACTTACTATTGATACGTTGGCGATAGGGTGGGCGTAAGTTTGCTTGCGAGTAGGCGTGGATGTGTGTAGATAACGTGCGAGGAGCTTACTATGCCAGTAAGTGGCGCTACTTACGTTTGTAACGAGCGGTACTCCCCCTTAAGTGCCGACGTGCCGGAGTTGAAGTCCTTTCTTTGGAGGTTAGCTATACAGCGCTGGCGGATGAATTAATTTTTTGATCCTCGAGGAAAGCGGTGCATCGCGAAGGGCCGGCAACACAGACAGTTCTTATGCAGCAGCGGCGACACAGGTTCGTTCTATCCCTAATATGTGAATAACTATTTTTGCAGCGAACTCCCGCACAGTCTTCTCTTTATCGTAACACATTTTGCAGCATGAATTGGGCAGAGTACATTAGTGGACAACCAGTTTGCATTTCCCACAGCTGATCGCGCAGTAGCAAGACAGAAGCAGTAATGGTTTTCTATTCGTGCGCATTCGCTGGGGCAAAGTATGGCGCGCCGCCGAAAGCCCCATCTCATTCCTCTAGAACAAACTGCTCCGCGAAAAGGGTCAATCAAAAATCATGGCTTGCTCGTGAAACGTCTTGTTACTATAGACATACGCAAGACATTTGACTCCTTTCCTTAACTTTCATATGTTGCGTGCGCAGCTAACGCCTGTATATAATAGGTTAATCATGGTGATACATATGCATTTTTATCCATAATCGCGAATTCCGTGTCGCCCTGGGGCCGGCAGTCTTCATACCGAAAAAATTACGAGTGGGAGTTCCACAGTGGACAGCCCTTTCGAAATTGTTATTCAACTTGGTAATGGTATCATTCAGCTGTCATTTGGCTTAGATACCTGTGCGTGCTTTGCTTCACCGTGTATATGGACGACGTCAGAATGTGGAAGAACGGGAACTCTGATGGCGGACCAGTGTTATGCCATGTCAGGCACACCCGAACCATTGCCACATTTTTAAACGACGTCTTACTCCCATCTTATCTCCTGACCAAGCTAACTGCTAAGCACTGGGCACGAAAGCTGCCGCTGATGCTTCACAATTTTCATTCCCCATTGTTAGCGAGCGAATATTTCGGCGACAATGTGTAGAGTTCTGAATATCTTCATTGATGTACGTGGTGGTGCTACAACCTGCCTCCGCAATAACGCTTGAAGGGGGCATCAGATGCTCCACCAATCAGTCGGATGGCTTCCAAACACTGGGGCAGCGAAGAGCGAACCCTCCACCGCCTCGTGGCTACTTTTCTCACCTCACGAGCTGTTTATGCCTATAACTTCAACAGCCGTACCTAAAACCTAAGCAGGAAAAAAGAGAAGGCAAATTGGGCTCCAATCCACGCTGCGAAGGTGGTTGGCCTGATCCTATAGACCAATGTCACGTAGCCTTGCGTGATCGAGCAATGCACTACATGAAATGATTGACAGCTGCGTCCTGCCTGGCCTGAGCTTATTGACATTGGTATTCCCGTGGCCGCTCATCGTGTTCACGCTGCTCTTTCGGGATTCCTAACTATGCGTGACTTTCCCATAGCGCTATCGCAACACAAATGAAACAAGTTGCTAGGCTGTTTCTTCTTTTACATATGAAAGTGTAGTGACGTTACTCCCTGCTTCGTATGCTACAGTTGCCTCTTCCTGGCAACTGTAGCTTATGCAACCGTAATATTTACCGGGAAACGCATGTGGTGAACGCTACGTGCTTCGCATTCTTCGAACGCGCCTTATCATCTATCATGTGGTTTTGACACTTGTTTTGTGCTTTTCTTTACTGAAACAAATAATGGGGTGTGTTTTTCATGCGTAATTCCAATGGAGATAGGCAATTTTCGCTTGAATTCATTGAATGGTTTTCTGTCGACTGTTTTGTCGACGGAGACGAAGATGTCCTGAGATCAGAGTCATATACAGCTTCGGTGTAAAATGTGAATCCCTCAATTATGAAACCACCAGTGTTGTCACCGGTATGCAGGCAGCGTTCCACACCGGTACCGAACCTTGTTTAAATAGTCCAGACGAATTCAATCGAGGCACATAGCTTAGGCCGCCAAGTTTTCACATCTGTTCCGACGTCGAGCCAAGCCATCCAGTCGCAGCCCGCTCAGCTCTTTCATTGACCAACTCCTATGGAGAGTGTCTGCTCTTTCTTCTTGCTCCGCGGGAATGTCCTCTCAACGGGGACGGTGAGAAAGCCACCAATAAGAGACTTTCAAAACGTCAGGCAATTAACTTACACAAAGCGGCACTGTAAGGTCGTTTTGAAGGTTTGCCTTAGTTAAATCATCTATGTATTCTTTTTCTTTAGTTAAATGGGCGCTCGCTCGTCGTCTCTGGGTTCTAATGCTTTGCAGGCACGACTATCAGCGCGCGAAGTATGCCCAACATTTGTATGTTTAAAATGGCCATACCTGGTGAGGGGTCCTTTAACATGGACTCTGAAGGCTCCACAGTTTCTACTGACGGAATGAGGCCGGGGACGGAATACAGACATCGGTGAAAATCGCTAACGAAGATGGCCACACCATATTGCATGCATGCCAGGGCTGGCATAAGGTCACGGAAAACCAAATGAACAACTCTCTGGAAAAGGAGTTTCTTTACCGGCCCTCAGACACCCGGCCACACGTGCCTGACGACCTTAACCCCATCGTCCTGGACATTGTCCTGGCTGAGGCGAAGGCAACTCGACGGGAAGCTGTTGGAAATGTTCTCCCGGGGAATCTTGCGCATCTCCTGGGAAGCCTCACCGGTGCCAAAGCCATGCGCCTGCGATACATCAACCGTACATAGGAGTTATTATACATCAGCTCGATGCGCCAGGATGCACCTTCAGCCCTGGGAATATCTCACCTGCCACTCCTGTCCTGTAAGGTAGCTGCTGGGTGAGCAGCATACTTTCAGGGGCTGCTCGGCGCTCCCTGAACACTCGAGAAGGGCGATAGTCACCCTACGTCCTACGTTGAGGCCTGAGGACTTGGACATCTGGCGCCCACACACTGGCGGCTCATATTCCTGTCGTTCTCATATTCCACTTCTTTTTGTCTACGCAAAAGTTGTCGACATTTTTTTTTAATTGGCCTCTTTCCCTTTTCCCATACGGATATGGGAACTTCCTGCGGTTACACGCAATCATTTTATTCCTGTAAATTAAATATGTGTTTTCGTAGCACAAACGGAGGGCCGCAAACAATTTTGAAAGCGAGCCAACACTGCAACTTGTGTACGAAGTGCGCAACACTTTTGACGGCTTGGTATGGCCTACTGGTGTGGTACGTCGCTGCTTTCAGACGTAGGAAATGAACCCCATGAACCCAGGTTTCACTCTTTCCTGAATGCTCCCATGCGCAGTCGTCGCCGTTAACCTGGACACCTTTCGCGCGTTAACCTTCTGATGTAAATGAGCCTCTGCTATACGTGTGTCCGCACAGCGCGTCGACAAAATCGCGCTGCAAGTTTGAACGCGCGCTTTCCGCCTGCTCCCGGGCAGGAGGAGAGAGTCAGGCACGTGCCAACCTCGCGGGGATCCAGTCTGGCACGCCTTCGGCTCGCGCGCGCCGCTTGACCCCTGACCTCGCAGGCGCCGCGGGGAGCCGAGCGCGCGCCCGCCTCGCGACACCAGCGCAGCGGAGATATGCGGCCGAGGGCGCCGCCGATAGAGATACCGAAGCGTGGGGGGGGGGGGGGGGGGGAGAGGGTTGTTGGCAAAACAAGTGAGAGTGTGCCGGGTTGAAGGCCGCGACCTCGCCAGCCCAGAGGTCGGTGCCGCGGGCTCGCTATCGCGCCGGCCGCTCGGGCGGACGGATCGAGAAGGCTCGACCCGAGGAAAGGGGTCGGGCCGCCCGCAATACCTGTTTTGTGAGTGCGTGCCCCGTTCGGAGGCACGCGCGCGCACTTTCTCTGTCCGGCGATCGGATGAAAGCGGGGAAGATCAGGAAGCAGCCTCGACGGCGGGCCACTCGATCAACGGGAGGGGGAGGGCGCCTTAGGCGCTGACCGGACCTGGAGCGGTCGGGCGGGCATGCCAGAAAACAACTTGGACGGCGGCGCGCGCTTCCTTCATCCCAATCCTCGTTTCCGCTTCTGTCGGTGTTGCTGTGCTATAGCACCGGGAAATGTAGCGCGGCGGTATCGGATGTCGACGGCGTTGCTGCAGCGAACGCGGGTAAAGGCAAGACATGCCGATTGTTCTTCGACACCTGTCATGGTAGAAGGACGCCTCGCCTACAGCGGATATCCCCCAGCTGAAATCTCACACTTGGCCTCAGGACACAAGTGGATGAGGACGAACAAAGGTTTAACGGGCGCAAGCCAAGGTCCATCTAAAATGGAACGAAAAGCGCGAAAAGCGTGCCAAACCTATCCCCAGATATATCAGTTAGTGGTGCTATGAAACCCTCTATATAAAAAGTAGCGACACTCTACTCCTCCGCCTTCCCTCTTCCTCGTTTCTTCTCTCTTTCGCGCTCCTTTCTCGACAGTGGCGCCGCCTACAGCGCTTGAGACACGTGTACTTGTTTATCTTTAGCCGTTGACCGCTTTTCACCGGCTAACAAATGTTAAACGTTATCGCTCGGTGCAGGACGCACCTGCATGTATCGGAAGTTTCTCGAACGTTATCGATGCGTCTATCTGTTGTCTGTTGTCACCGACGCTTATGTAATGTGATTGTTTGAGTGTCGCGAATTGTGTAATACTTTCTGGAAGATACGCGGGCACCAGCGATTACTATCGAACCTTCGATGACTCATGTATGAAAGCCGACGCATTTCGCCGCTGATCAGATTTCGACGATCGCGGACTGTGTTCGCCGCTATCGTTGTGCTCCTCGCCAGTCGGTAGACGCTTCTCGGGTGAAAATGGCGATGGAGCACGATCGTAAACAAACGCAGCCAGCGCCCGGCGGTGCGACGGCCCACGTGATGCCATTAGGCCAATACCGACGCGGCGTCCGCCTCGGACAGGGCGTGCGAGGAGGAGGCGGCATTCTTCAAAGCCTGTAGCTACTTTTTATATAGAGGGGTTTTAAGTGGTGCACGATTGAAGCGCGACTAGAGTGTACTAGAATATGGTCGAGTGGGACGAGCGGATGGGGCGGCGCATGCTTTGCAGTGAGGCACCCGACGTGGAAAAATACTGGGGCGGCGCTGCGGTCGAAGTGGATTGGGCCGCATCAAGGTCGCGCCGTTGGAAACTGCTGGCGATAATGCTCGGCAGGGTCATTCGTACAACTTCGCGCGCTGGTACTTGCGTTCAGACCAATAAAATGGGGTTCATAATTGCATATGACATGTATTTATACCTTAAGAATAAATTTCTTTGCCTTCTCTTCTTTATTTATTTTTATTATTTTCTAATGCCGCTCGGTGATTGCGCGTGCATTGCGGCCGCAGTGTCGGCTTTCATTTTACTATTCTACGGTTCCCTTTGGAGAAAAAAATATTTTTCTCGTTCTTCAAGAAACATGTCTCTCTCGTGTGTATTGTTGCGCATATAGTTTTCTATCAGTAGGTCTTGCGAAACGCAGACGAAGCAACATATGTAACCTAGCTTCCTGCTTGCCGCTTCAAAGAAGTAAAGCATATCTGCCCCATCCGGCGCCTTGTACTTAAATTTACGGGAAGCATTGGTATAGATTAAAAAAAAGAGTAAACTGCAGTGCAACATTCCATTCAAGTTTCCGCCTTTCTCGCGTAACAGAATGCGGAGTAATTGGTACGGGGTCATTTATTGCAGTCGGACCTCGAGCGCCGAAAACGGTTTTAGTTAGCCATTCTATATGCTAATCTTTGGCCGTAAGCCGTACGTGGAATTTTTTCCAGTCCATATTTCAAAAAAAAAGAAATAAAGCCTGAGCGGTAGCCTAATTAGTGCCTATAGACGAGAAAACGATCGCCTGAAGGCGCTGCTGCGCCTCCTGACAGCGCCCCCAATGTGGAAATTTCAAGCAGTGCAGTACCGTTTAATTAATTAGCTGATGGCCCATATTGCAATTTACAAATTGGAGCCGTGGAGTTCGCAAGGCGGATCCACTTGGAATTAATTCTCAGGATGACACCAGTTTCGATATAATAATTCCCGAACTTTGCGGAGAAATGCATTGGCGTTCCAGTTAATTTTGTGCTTCAATGCATAAAACGATGTTTTGTTAAGCAACTAACTGGAACATCAATGCATTTCTCTGCAACGTTCGGGAATTAATATCTCAAAACTGGTGTCATCCCGAGAATTCGTTCTAAGTGGATTTGTCATGCGAACTCCACGGCTCCAATTTGTAAATTGCAATATGGGCCATCAGCTAATTACTCACAAACATAATTAGTAAATTTTGGGTAATTATTTGATTATGCATTTCAATTTCTTGTGCAAGTAATGTCCGCCTCTTTGAGGAGACCAGCTCATGAACTGGAATTGTGCTATCTGCCACAGGCAACCTTTAAGGATTTTTGAAAGTGTTCACTTAAACACCCTGTATACACACACACACATAATTAAACCCATATATACGCAAGCATACATAGATATAAATACAGCCATGGTAACAAAGAACATGGGTCCTGAAGTTCAAGCCTGGGTTGACGCGGGCCGCTCCCACGTCGGGACTGTCAGGCCGAGCCCTTCAGCCACATCACGCGCCTTCTGGACAGCCCGTAATTGGTCGGAGAGTGATTCATTGTGTAGCATTTGTGCGGTGATTATTTTTACAATGTTCTGGGCTCGTATACACGAAGCTTTTTGTTTAGGAGTGCTCATTGCCATTGGCCGTCCGCCTTCACTGATAATATGGCCAGCATTAGGGTTGGTTGAAATTTCCTAATAAGAAAAAAAAATGAGCGTAAGAGATTTTTTTTGAATTTGGGCCCTGTTTTCCTTTTTTCCGATGTTTTGTTTCTGTGCAGAGCAATCTTGCTTGTATTGAACAGAAAGCTCGTGCGAAGAACGTTTCCGCTATACTTGTGGTATTAGAGCCGCACCATGCAAACCATTTACCAGTCTCCTGGTGTCGCTGCCGACAATACAAGACGGTCATAAACGCAATCATAAGCAAAATCTTGAATCTCGAATGTTTGTTCAACTGATGAGTCTAAACTGCAGTAACAAGATGAGTGAATACTGAAAAACAACAACGAAAAAAAAGAACCCTAGAACTTCCAATGCAGAATCAGTTGCACCTAGATTTTAAGAACGAAGTGCTTTCATGCAGTGCCATCAAGGTTTACGGAAAGCTCTTGTTTGTCTCTTCTATTCCTCGGGCGAGATCTCACCAAACGCCGTGAGGTGTCGCTGAGCAGGTGACATCTCCAAAGCAAAGAAAAATTACCACCATCGGTCAATGAACATGTAACATTGAACAGGGAACAATAAACATATACGATCAGACAGCCCCAAAACTAGCGCACCAGCGACGAGACTATGAGGTTATATATAAGCGCCATCGCGTGTTTCCAAGTGTTCGCTGTGTGCGGGCAATGCGAAGATCACGTGTTTATAAAGCCTTGATGAATGAACACGACAAAAAATGTAAAATACTGGGGTTTTATGTGCCAAAACCATGATCTGATTATGAGAAATGCCGTAGTGGGAAGTCTCCAGATTAATTTTGACCACCTGAGGTTACATAGCGTGGGCCTAAAAATAAATTCAGAAACGTATTTGCGTTTCACCCTCATCGAAATGCGGCCGCAGTGGTCGGAATCAAACCCGCGTCCTCGAGCTCAGCAGCGCAACAGTATAGTCACTAAGCTACCAAGACGGTTGAATGAATTCGATATGATGATATTGTTACGTGTCGCTTTACGTAACATCTTTGTGGTGGAAGTGCTGGGTAGTTCCCTGTTTCCATCACGGAGCTCCGCAAGGGCCGCTTCATCACGCTTCCGACCATGTCAGTCGGTGCAGGCACCACGTCTTCACCCGCTGCCCCTCCCGTGGCTCCCACCTACATCGTTCTGCCTCCTGCTCGTGATCCTGGAGTCTTTTCCGGCCAGGATGGGGTTGACGTCGACAAATGGCTCAACCTTTACGAACGGATCAGCGCCAGCTACAGGTGGGACCCGACCCTTATGCTCGCCAACGTGCTTTTTTACCTCGATGGCCCACCACGGGTGTGGTTCGAGACGCACAAGGCGGGACTATTTACACTGTATTTACACTAGACAGACACAGTAGCCAAGATGGTGGACAGCCACCAGCACCCGACAGAACCGTCTTCTTTGTCGTCTGCCCCTGGCAGAATGTGTCTCTCGTAGCATGTGTCTCTCGTAGCAATATATTTCCCACAGGGCAGTGACGTGTAAGGTAGTAATGGTAATGACCAGAGGGGTAGGAGTACTGGCACAAGCGCGTTTGTAATGGGAAAGAAGGGGATGGGCATCAGAGGCATAACCAACGCTTGTTGATTATGTAAAAATAAGCACTTCAAGCCTCTATGTATACTTCCGGTTATTAGATACAGGGCCATTTGTTTTCCCGCTCACTGGGCTGCCCAGTGCCCGAAGTGCTCTATTGTGCGTAGTCATGCCATTTCGCACCTTGAATTGCGGCACTCGAGATATCTAGTACGTCGTGAGCCTCCGTCTCTCGTTCACTTGTTCTTTTTAAAAATCTCACATCACTTGTTTGGTCCCAGCAATAAGAGTTTGGTATTCACGAGATGCCACCGGTTGTCTTTTCAGCTGTACAACGTACAAGCAAGTGTTGAATTATGTGCCCGTTCTTTAGTCTGGGATTGACTAACGACACGTGATTTCGTTTTCTTTTTTTTGTTAGTTTCATGTCTTCTGCCACGAATCACGCGTACGATTGTCTGCGTAATTCGACGAAGCGCAAAGCTCATTTTATTTGATGTAGAAAGCGTGAAAGTATACCAACAGACTTCAGAACGTCGAGGGCCTTGCGCCAGTCGTGTTTTAACGTTGGCGGCGCACCGAGAATTGAGCGTTGGCACAGAGCGCATTCTCTGCAGCGGATAACAAAAAGGAGAACTGAAAGACGGGCGAGCTGGTATACGCTCATTATTGACCAAAACAAAAAAACAAGGAAACGGAACGATCACGAAGCGAATGAGTGAGCGACCTGGAGAGCTTGGTGTACTGTGAACTCTTTCGTCGAGATCACCGCCTTGCACTGACTCGCTTCGCGCAAGTATAGTCTAAAAGAGTTGCGCATAACTTGGAGACGTGGAACCGGCGACAGAGACGGATGCATTGGTTCGAAAGCAGCACACAAACGAAGCATTTGCTACCAAGCTGCTGGCGCGTCGCTTTTCACAACCGGAAATGACGCGCGTTGAAAAGCGTCAGCATACAACAGCAAGAGAACATCAGTTCCAAGATGGAGCAGGTTCTCAAGTACAGGAATACTGTTACGGGACTGACCGAATCAGGCGACTTTCGGAAAAACTACTGGTCAAGTAAAAACGGGCTCCTTTCAAGCGTGGAAGCTTCGACGAATTGGTAACGGTTCATTTACAGTTTCAGGACCCAGCTAAAGTGGTGAACTGGCTATGCCGTTGCGCTGCGCAGCTCCAGATCGCGGGTATGACCCCTACCACGGCGGCAGCATTTCAGTGGGGGCGAAACGCAAGAATGCTCATGTACTTAGATTTAGGTGCGCGTTAAGAAAATCTAAGATGGTCAAAATTAATCTGGAGTCTCCCCACTACGGCGTGCCTCATAATCATACCGTGGTTTTGGCAGGTAAAACCACTGTCACAGACCCCGTGGACGAGGTGCAGACGCCGGACCAAATTCCAAAGCCGACTTATCAGCTTCCGAAAATAAACCCACGAAGGCAAGGACAATTAAGAATGGGCCCTCTGGTGCGCCAGCGAACGCCGGTTGCTGTCCAAAGACCGAGTCAGAGCCCAGAGTAAGCATCTGTGCAAGTAAGCATCTGTGCAAGTAAGCATCCAAGTCTTCTTTCTTTCATCGAATGCCACAAGCAGCTTGCTTGGGTTCAAACGGAAGCTAGTGTCTTCCCTTTCAGTGCTATCGACTCTTGCCTAAGCGGGAGCGTCTGTGCGCTGCTGCAAAGGAAGTCGTTCGCGTTCTAACTCGTGCTGTCTTTGTCTTTTTCTCTCGGCTATTTCAGCTTCTCTTTCTTCTTTGGCTCTTTCGGCTGCTAGCTTCTCTCTTTCTGCAGCTTCTTTTTCCTTCTGACTAACCCACTTCCGTAGTTCATCTCCGAAAAGACCCATCTTCTCACCAAGGGCAACTAATTTTTCGAGATCCATGATGGCCTTCAAAATCTAGCCGCGTGCAAAAATTATCTGCCTCGATTTTAACTATCTAACTGCTCTCAGCACACGAGTGAGTGAAACGTGGTGCAACACTCAAAATTGTTTACGATGGCAATGTAAACGACCCTAGGCTCTTTCTCCCTACTATGGACACACAATTTGCACCCGAAAGGTCCTGCCGCGGACGCCAGAAATATTAGACAGTTTTAGTTTAGCGTTAGCGTAATAGCGGGGTTACGGGAAATAGTGTTACCGTTCCGCAAACGAACTTTGCAGAAAGATAGTTTTAGTATAGCGTGATAGCGTAGTTTACGTGCGGGACGCTATTCCATTACGCTTTGAATTTCGCATACATAGGGCACCTAAGATATGTGTGTGTGCGTCCGGAAAGTGCGAGAGGCAGCGCAATGGAAGTCAGGAGCGCGTTGTATTTTTACTTGCTATGTCCGCCGATCTGCAGCGAAACAGATAAGCAGTACAAGCTGTCTACCATAGCCTCCGAAATCCTCCCATCTCAGAGGCCATATGCCGTCGTCGCGCCTATCTCCCGACTTTATCGACAGGTGGCGCTCCCATCTCGGAGAAAATTTCTTTCGTTAGGCTTAGGCGCGTTCGAAACGAGAAGCAATCTCGAAAACTCCGCTAAATTATCCATAAAAACATATTGTCGATCCTGCCTGAAGGTAAGCGAAAGCCATTTACGCAGTCATTTCCTACCAACGAAGTGAATTATTCAACAGCAACTCCAAATTCAGTTCGAAGCGGGCGGCTGGGACCGCCGCCATGTTTTACGTACACTACGTAAACACGATAACACGGTAACGTTAACTCTGAGAAATAGCGTGCGCACGGTAAACGATATGGCTCGTTTAGCGTTCTGCGCATGCGCATTTTGATCCCGCTATTCCGGTACGCCCGCTATTCCGGTACGCCCGCTATTTCGGTAACCACGCTAAACTAAAACTGTCTATTGTCAGAGACTCTCTGGACGAGGCGCAGACGCCGGACCAAATTCCAAAGCCGACTTATCAGATTCCGAAAATAATCCCACGAAAGCAAGGACAATTAAGAATGGGCCCTCTGGTGCGCCAGCAAACGCCGGTTGCAGTCCAAAGACCGAGTCAGAGCCCAGAGTTGTCAAAACACAACAAAATATACTCTTCACACAAGGCAGTTACACACACACGTGCACACTTAGGCTAGACACAACACAATACAATTCAGATGGGTAATCGAAAACACAGGAAAATTATTCACGACAAGCACTAAGAGTCCAACACGTAAAGTACAAAACTAATAGGAACACTAAGTGTCCAATCGTATTAACCCGTGTTGGTCTTGTCAGACGATCTCGGCGTAGCTTGGGGCAAATCTCGAAGAAGGAACTTCTTCCGGAAATGCAGACGCTCGATGAACTCGTCTACTAGCTTGCCGGGAGAATCCCCTTCTTCCGCAGACGCTCGGTCTTCACGTTACATCACTTCACCGGTGCGGACTGAACTGAACTCTTGATGATTTGCGCACGGCAGTTATATAGCTTCCACAGGCTTTCACGAACCTTCCTGTCGGAGTCGTGATCCCGTAGCTTGGCTAAAGCCTGGGAATCTTCTGGTCTTTTCTCGTACCTTCGACCGCCGCCGTCGAAGAGTTGTCGAGGGGGGGGGGGTGTGATGACTCATCCCGTTGGCGCACGCTCACGCTGTAGCAATCTCTCTCGACTCACCGGGTGAGAAGGTGTCTCAGCGCGCGCGTGTGCTCTCCCTCTCTCTGGTTGACGTCGCTTCGTCTATGCTCTTGTTGACCCTTTTCGCGGCGATCCCGTGGGCGCTGCCATGTTTGATCACGTGGTGACGCGTCCATTCCTTGCCTCAACTACCTCTGTTGCCTCCTTGTTTACAATGGAAGTGTATGACGTCGGCGCGACTTAGAAAACCTCTGTTTTCGGAGATATCGTAGACGGTGACCAGGTGGACGACACGAAGCTTTGATCACAGCTTCAGAGAACATGCAAAAGCGCTTTCAGAGCTACTTAAGCTATGTCCAAACGGCGCAAGCAGCGTATATGGTGCGTGTTCTAAAAGCGGGGCTAAATATGTATTCCAAGCTATCCAAACATTCCGCTCATGAATTCAGTCAAGATTAGTGTGTTTTGCTCTTCGTTCTTTATTCGGCAAATATTTTGAAGCAGTGGCTTGTCAGTTTCTGACTCAGTGAAGTTCCTCGGTGCGGCCACTATCTGATTATTTTCTGCCTAATTAATCGCTCGCGGGTGTGTGCAGTTCCGATAGATTTGTTCTTGCTGTGCACAAGGCTTGAAACGTAGCTGTTTTGTACATTGTAATACCTTGTAGCAAATATATATTACAGCTATTAACTCGCTTACTCTTGTGGACCGTCACGAAACTTTCAGCTTCCACCATTCGTGCGCCATCGGTGTAGCCCGTCATTTATTGTGCGTATACAGTGTGCACATATTCAAGTGTGCGCCCATTCACTTATTCTTGATTCGTCGGCGATAGAGTGGGCGTAAGTTTTTCTGCCATTTGGGACAGATGTGTATAGATAACGTGCGCGAAACTTACTATGACAGGAAGCGGCGCTACTCCCTTTGTAATTTTTTAACGAGTGGTACTCACTCTTGCCGACGTTCTGGGGATGAAGCCCTTTCTTTGAAGGTTAGCGATACAAAGCTGCCGGATGAACAAATTTCTGTATCCTCGAGGAAAGCCGTACGTACATCACGAAGTGCCGGTAACACGTTCGGACAGTTGCAGTAGCGGTCCGCAAACTTGGCCACGCAGATTCATGCTATTCCTTAGCATGCCAGTCACTATTTTTGCAGCCAACTATTGCACACGTCTTCAATCCACATGATTCAATCTAGCATGATTCGAGCACAGTGTGTTAGCAAAAACTCATTTGCATTTCTGACAGCTGATCGCACAGAAGCAAGGTAGAAGCGGTAATGGTTTCGTATTCGTGCGCGGTTGCTGAGGAGAGGTATGGCGCGCCGCCGTGAGTGCCATCTCGTTTCTCTAAACCAAACTGCTCCGCGAAAAGGGTCAACAGACTCCGTTGGTCACATCGACTCTTGAGGCGTATGCGCTCTCCCCCTCTGTTGAAGCTGCCGCGGGCCCGGCGTGTTTCTTTCGCTCGCTTGCGTGACACGCGGCGCGCGCTCTGATTACGCGCTCTTTTGTGACAACCACATAATATATATGGAACCCAGAGCGTCAAACGTTCAATTTCACTTCGTGTATGACACAAAGTCCGATCAACTACACGGTATAGTGATCCTTTAGCGGCCGTTGTGCACATTTCTATCTCGCTTGCACCTACTCATTACGCTCGACTCATAAATGCTCAATATTTAAAACGCCAATTCCTCCCCGAAGGTAACAATAAAAAAATGAGTATGTGCAAGCGATGGCAAGCAACATTATCTTGGTCCAGCTACCTGGAATTTACATATTTTTAAATCTTGGTGCATGATAGTTGGGACACCCTGTATAATCATGTTAAACATCGCGATTCTAAAACCGCTATGCTGGCCTTGGCAAAACTTGAGCGTTTGTCGGAACGAAGAAATGCTGCCAGGCTAAAATCTTTTCAGTCACTCTTTAGAAAAGTACAGAAACAGCGCGACAAAGGACAAGTAAAGAACACAGGACAGGGCGTTGACTAACAGACAAATGCTTCATTTCTAGAAGCAGCATATAAAGACGTCATTGAAGTTCACAGAAAAGAAAGAAAGAGACAAAGAAAAAGAAGGATAAGCGCTAGCCATGAAGATAATCCAGTTCTTTTGTTGACAGCGTGAGGGATGCAGAACTGACGCATGAGTCATCACTTGTGAATATGCAAAAAGTCTCCAAGATTTCACCCGCGCGCTGTTTACGATATCTTCTAATTATTTTACACTCTTCAAAGATTGGGCTGCAACCACACATGTTACAGTGGGCAGCCAGATGACTGTATGGGTTACCTTTTAGTGAAGCAGCATGCTCGCGCTGGCGATCGTTAATGCATCTCCCCGTTTGCCCGATATAGCAACGGCCACACTCGAGCGGGATTCTATATACGACCTGCGTTGCATAATCAATGAACTTGCGACCATGCTTCTTAGAGCAGTTTTTTTCGCGCGACAGTATGCACCCCATTCAAACCGATCAGTTTGTTTGCACGTAAGCCTCACTCCTGCCTTAGCCGCAATTTTCTTAATGTTATGTGAAACACGGTGTACATATGAAATGACAGTAATCCTAGATTTCGAAGGCTGTGACAGCAGAGTTTGTTTTCCGGTATTCTTTAGCTTTTTCACCAGGTCACCAGCAACGCTGCACAGCACGCTAATCAGGTAGCCTGCTAATTTTAGTCGGCTGACCTGTGTTGAAAAGCTCTGTTCAACAGAGTGCTCACATGAATGCCTGAGAGCGGCTCGCAAACAGGCCTTAGCGATGCCTCGTTTTACGAGTTTGGAGTGTGCGGACGAAAACGGGAGAAGCGCTTTCTTTGAGCGAGGCGAGTAGAAAGTGAAGTCTCACTTTGTCTAAGCTTTGCATTTCAGATACTAGAATCCTGTCGTTGCTTCCCTTTGTGTGATGAAATGTGACGACGTCTATGGCGTTTGTGAGATAAAACCCTTCCAAGGTGGTTGCTCTTGAAAGAGCGACGTAGACAATTTTCAGAGGTAGACATTTTTTAAGGCTGCCAATCATCTACTATTATATTATTATCACTTCTACCAATCAGCTATTCTATAATTTTTTTATACTCCGGAATCCCGCAATCCCAAAGCAGGCTTATTTGCACGCACACGACTAATGAGGGAAAGTAAGCTTTGAAGGGGGCATGACCAGAACGTTTCTTTTTTTTTCATTTTACATTACTTCTTTATCAATTTTAAAGCTATCAATCATCTACATTTACACCATTAAAACAATTAAACGCCTTAACTTCGCGAATTATGCATTTATTTTGCCGATAAAGGGTGTCACACTTTTCGCGTTACAAACAGGGTTTGCTGGAGTGCTCACCAAAGAATGCTTATGCATGTAAATGGTAGGCGTAACCTTAAGGAACAGAGATAGAGGGGTGTGGATTAGAGAGAAAATGGAGTAGCTGATGTTATACTTTCTATTAAGAGGCAATATGGAGCTGCGCAGCCCATGTAATGCGTAGGGCGGTTAACCGGCGGTACAATAGTTACAGAATGGGTGCCAAGAGAAGGCAAGCGCAGTCAAACACGGTAGAAAATTGTGTTTGATGAAATTAACAAATTTCTAGGCACAATCTGGAATCAGCTGGCGCTAGACAGGGGTAATTGGAGAGATCGCTGGGGGAGGCCTGCATCGTGTGGTGGACGTAAATAAGCTCATTATGATGATGATCATGGTGATGGTGGCGGTGGTGATGATGATGATGACGATGATGATGATGCATGACCACATAATAGCTGAAATGATTAGAACATTTTAAAAAGCTCCATAGGCTCATGTCAGATATAACCGTCCACGAACTGCCGGCGTGCACGACCCAACCATTCCGTGCTTAGGTATTTCGCATGGTGTAAGTGTAAGGTTTCCCGTCGGTAATAACTGCAGCCGTTCCGGCTTTCTTTCTTTCACTCTTCTCTTTCTTTTATTACAACATCTCATAAGCGACCTGTGCGACTTGTTCTTTACTCACCTGAGCCTGGGCGCCTCACCAATGATCAGCCGCTTAACACTATACTGCTTGTCCTTCCGTGCACTGCACTGTTTTACTGCGGCGGCAGTTAAAAGCTGGCAACTGAGTTTGTTTTTTCCGTCCGTCCGTCCGTGCGTCTATTTTGTTACGTTGACAAGGACCATTGTCATCATGAAATTATCCCTGCTTTATCATATGGTGTGAAGAATTCCTTTCAGCGTAAAAAAAAAGAAAAATATCTTTACTTACCATATATTGCCAGAAATCCAGGGCCCAGCAAACCGGCAGATAAAGCATGACAGTTTGACCCACGCAATGATGGCAGTGAACGCCATGTCTGTTCGGCGTGATTCAAGCACAAATTCAGGGAGTAATACCTAAATAACTTATATAGTTACCTCGTGAGTCTCTTCAAAGCAGACAGACTTCCTAATATAATAGCGCATGATATTGAGCGGTTTCTTCATAGAGGTGCAGAACCTAGATTGCGGCAACACAGTGTTGTACATACTTATACAAACGTGGGAAAAAACGCGGAGGGAATCCGAAGAAGCTCTTCAAACAAAACATTGCCTGTAACCGCCATCGGGATTTACATCATGTAATCGCAGCAGTTTGACGTCAGCTGCCAGATGCGCTGGGCAGTAAATTGTGAAAATTGTCGTGCCGATGGGGATGGCGTATGTACATTTATTTCGAAGGTCACAGCACCAATACGTAGCGGACGAGAATAACATTATGTGCATCGCGTAGTAATATTTTTGAGACGATGGCGGTGAACAGTTGGTGTGAAATTCGCCATCGTTGTGGTCATGAAAACAGTGTCGACAGCCCAAATGAGGCGTACAATACCGTGATGAGCCCCAAACAAAACACATACCCAGACGGGAGGGCGCGCCCAGAATCAGGCGGCTGACGGGAAACAAAACCGAAAGAATCGTCGGCCTCACTGCCAACAACGACGTCGCAACGACAGCTTCGCAGTATCTTTTATGTAGTGCCTCGTATGATTCCGTGCCCGATATATCAGCACTCCAGATGCAAAAGCAAAGCGTTCATTCTTTTGAGCAAAATCTCGTATGACGTCGTCTGCATCAATTCACTCGGGACATCCATCGCACAAGTTATGGCCTCCAAGCTGGTTAGTCCCCAGCCGAAGTATTCGAAACAACTCACCGAGGTTGAAAAGCGAAAGGTCTTCAACGCAGCAACTCCTGAAAGGATGTAGACTTAACGTGCTCACTATAGCATACTTATTTTGAATATGACTATACTATTCTTCAACCATATCACCCCCCCCCCTTCATCCTCTCATGCTACTCTGTTACCACTGAATTAGTGGTCATTTCTCGGTAATGATTGAGCGCTGTTCTTTGTGCAACAAGCAAGTAAACAAAAAAGCAGTCTACAATTGGTTCTTACTACTGTTATTGCTCTCATTTTAACACGTAATTTCGCCTTTCAACGGTGTTTGCACGATAGCATCCTGAAAATTTATTTCTCATTATAAATTGGAGAGAGAGAGAGAGAAAACATTTACTAAAATAAAGGGCACCGCAGGGTCCTTCGACGGGCCCTGGGCGTGGGTGGAGTCCTCAGTCCAAGACCCCATGAGCCGCGGCCGCCCACGCGCTCTCACGACCAGATCGAGCTGGTTCCGAGAGTTGATGCTAGACAGCGAGGCTTCCTACTGCTGTGTTGTTGGGTGTGGGATTATGGGGTTCGCGCTCATGAGCTGGCACGACCAAGTGGCATGGTAGACCGTTGCCGGGGCATTGCAAACTGGACATTGTTGCGGGTATTGTGTGGGGTACATGGGGTGATGGAGTGTGCGGTGCGGAAAGGTTTGTCTGTAGCTTAGAATAATCCAAGTATTTTTTGGCCGATCCCTCATCGCAGGTGCGAGCCACATCCGGACACAACAACTGCAACCACGGTGGGACAGGGTCGCAGTAAATGAGTTCGGAGCTGAAAGAATCGCCCGATGCTGCCGTTTATTTCTTTTTATTTGTGACCTGTATTTTGCATTACGGTAAAGAGAATTATATCCTATAAGACTGAACACACCATTGGCATGTTTTCTTCCACGTAATACCCAAGCCCGTTTACAAGCGCATGGACAAGGAGCGATATAAGTAGTCACATTTTTGCGCTGCTACCAAAGATCCGTGCATTCATTGCGGCATGCGAAAGAATGCATCGACGTCTTATGCTTTTCAAAGGGATCAGGAACACTTCCACAAACGACGGCTGAGCATCAATCAGAAGAAAGCAGAAGAAGGTACTAGATACACGCAGCCATACATATCTGCTGCGCTTAAGTGATAGTCATGATAGCCTCGACTATACTCCAGTGCAGTAAAGCATTTTCCTTAAACGAAGGTATCTCTTTCCTACCAATCTATACAATACCGCTGCGGGTAAACTCGGATTTTTTATCTAAAACAAATTCTGGCACATCCAAAACACTTGTTGGAATCAACGTTAAGCGACGGTTTCTTGAAACGTTTCAATTAAATGCTCCTCGAAGACAACACACATAATGCGTGCGATTTTAATTTATTTCCAAGTATTTCAGCGAAACTCTTCCCGTTGCTCTATATATAGCAGAAGTATTGTTTCATTTGGCATCTGATTAGCGCGCACGTATCTGTTCATGTTCTGCAGCGAGTTTTGTGTCATAGCGAATCGTGCCGGCCAGGCAGGACGCAGAGACCTCGACCACTCGATACACACGACCATGGGTTACACAGTCTCAGTTATCAGTCAATTTTACAGCGTAAGCTGTCATGGGCTCATTCCAATAGCCGTTTCGGTTCGCGATGATGCCGCCGCCGGCGTTTGGCCGTAACCGCTATTGCCGGAAATGCGAAAAAAAGTACCCGCTCTCCGCCGGGATCGAGCCCAGGCCCGCAGCGTGGGAGTCGGCTACTTCACCACTGAGCCACGCAAGCGCTTGCTATTAGGACGCAGAAATATTCCCCTGAAACGCGCCCTATAGGCAGACGCGCAAGCGCAGACGACCCGAGCCTCCGCCAGTATGGTGGCGTCATCTAGTTAAAGTGCCTGCAACCGCCCCGCGCGCAGGCGCAGACGACGGGATGCGATTCAGACGAGGCGCGCAATCAACACTATCCCGATGTTAAGCCCCAACCAGACGTACGCGTTGGAAAGCATCCACACGCGCCGCGCTCACTCGACGTCACGGCGCGTGTGATGGAGGAAGAGGGCACGCACCCCAACGATGCACGAGTTGCCGCGCGTCCGGGCGCGTTTCGTCGCGGCTGCCATGTTCACCTACCAAATGCGCGGAACGACGAACACAAAGCACGCAGCTTGCCCGGGCTTGCCTGCACGCCGCGCGAAGAGTCGTTCCGGAAGTCACCCTGGTTCGCCGTGGTCACGTCATAGGCATTCCGTGGTCACGTGAGGAGCGTCGCGCGAGCGACGCGGTGGCAGCTTCCGGCGCGGGCGTAAAAATCCTAGCAGTAGTAGGTGTCCACGCCGCAACGCGTCCACACGTGGCGCAGTCTCCGCGCCTGACGCCGTACGGGCCCAGGCGCGATGCGGCGCGTGCGGACGCTTTCCAACGCGTACGTCTGGTTGGGGCTTTAGATGTGCGCCACGTATTCTGGGTACCTCTTCGGTACACGTTATGACGTCTCCTCGCAAGATACGAACCGCTGCTGAAGAAGCGAATCGTAGAGCTACGTGCGCGGCTACAACCAGGCATCATCGGGCTCAGCAGACTGCTGTGCAGAGAGCATCACAAGCCGCAGATCGCCGTCGACACCGGGCGGACAGTTCAGATCGTTATCGTCAAAATCGAGGCGAAGACCCTGTTGTGCGTGGTGCTGAAATTGGAGCTACTCTTGCGCCGCTCAACCAGCTTACGCTGTGACTGTGCTGCATGTGCTGCGCAGGCCTGTGACTTTTTAATTAAATCATCTTCGGCATGATCTCAGTTCCCTATTGCATTGTATCTGCAGGATCGGCCCAGGTTACTCGGTGAGAAACGGACCGAGAAGACGCGCCAAATCCCTTGGCAGAAAGGGAATTAAAGCTTCGATTTAAAGTAAAGCATTGATACGCTTGAAGGCGTATATTTCTTGCTGTGAGAACGTATAGGAATGATTTGCTGCTCCATTGCGTACATTGTCAGAGAACAGAGCCGGCCACCGACAAATCTGTAAGGGTGCTTCAGATGGCTATATAAGCCGACCCGTTATATGTGTGTTGTCCTGTTGTGAGCTATTTTGCAAGGCGGTGGCGGCGGAAGTAGCAGCCGCAACAACCAGCTAACTCCGGGAAGGTTCGCAATAAAATCTTTACTTTAATAACTTTTCTCGTTGCAGAGTCTGCAGAGTCTGCAACGCGCTGCAGATTCTCTACAGGATTTATGCTGCCCAAAATTTCCTAGTGGAATAGTGCAGCTTTGCAGAAGACGAATGAGACCCGCCGGTAGAATAGTGGGAAAAAGTACTCCCTCGAGAGCTCTTTGCGGCAGCCCATCTGACTGTGCAACAGTATCTTTCTTTCTATCACTCGCTCACCAACGTTCGCCTTATACAACGGCTCCGATCTCGCCATTCAAGACGAGATCGCGAGTGTTTGACAGGCAACGCGTTGACACGACAAAGCTCGGCGTCTCTTCAGCTTATCTTCAACGAAGGGTTTTGATGATGGGCCTGCCTGTTCGCGCTGACAGAGACGCTGGGTGTGGAAGCCCCTCTGCCTCGCGGTGCGTGGCACGACAGCTGCCGCGACAGTCACGCAGTTCCCGCCGGCGGATCTCGGCTGCGGCCACAGGGGAGGCAGTTACGATGCGTCTACTACCCAACACTCCATTTATCTTAGATTTATTTGTTTACAGCTATTCTTTTCAGCCCTTGTTAACGTGGGCGAAAAAAGTGAATAAAACAAAGAAAACGTCGCATCCACTTGTGCGAGCACTAAAAGACGTATGACGATGAACCTTCGATGATGTATAAGCGGGCGAGTAATCAAGCGTCACTTTTCGCACTTCGCGCGCGAGTAATGACCGGAAAACGTATTTACTCAGATGGTTTAGGAGGCAATAAAAGCTTTTTCATTGCAAGTCACACCCTTAATAAAAAAATTAAGATATGAGGAGTAGTCTCCTGCAATGAGTCAGGCAATAAGTACACAAAGATATGCTGGTGGCGGCAGAGGACTGATGACTGAGCACCGTAGGTCTTATATTCGTATATTGTACCAGTTCTTCAAGAGCTTGGTTAACATGAGTTGGGACACGCTGTCGAGGTCTATGTTGACCATATTGCGATGACCACCGTGGATGGTCTATAGCTCAAGTAATAAAGAGAGTAAAAGCAAGGACATGAAAGGCAGCAAGATCTATCAGACGAGCATCCGGTTTGTTACTCTATACTGGGGGTAAGGAAAAGGGGGAATAGAAAGAGTAAGCACTGCGTGCAGCGAAGCGCCGTGCCATCGAAGTCATGTCCCAGTAGCTCCTATATGTCCTGCCCCACAGACACGTTGGGCTGACGCCAGTAAAAACTGCACATATTATGGTCGGCGGCAAAGGAGACAAGACCTCTGAAGTCTGAAGACTTCTGAAGACCTCTGAAGTCCATCTTGGTGCTTCGCCATAGCTGGTATGTGTGTTCAAGTAACCTAGGAGGACCAAGGGGGCAGTGATCGTTAGCAGTATGTCACAGTGTGCCGTTAGCCAGTAAATAACGGCCTTCTTTACTTTACTGCGAAAACAAGGCTGTGGACTAGCCATGGGGTTTGTAAGCACTGGATTAAGAACGTCCAGCACTGGCATTGCACTTCCCGCTGACGGAGTATGCAGCTTACTCAAGAATATGCGAACGGTATTCACGAGAGACCGAAGCACGGCAAACACTTTGTCTTCTTGCTTCATTTTGGCACAAGTCTGTGCTGTACATTATACCGTGGTGTGCTGAACCACTTGAAATGATGTGGCTCCGGCTGTGGCATCAGCTGTGGCTTTGTCTATAACGGGTAGAGCGGGCCAAGCTTTAGTATTCATGCGCTCCGACATGACCTTGTTCTCAGAGTTTGATTGGACTCCACCATTCTAGGGCCCATAGGAGGAGGTGACATCGGTTGTGCCGTACGGATCTTAGAGGTCGGGGCGTTCCTTGAAGTCTGACGGCGTCGAGAGCGTCGCTCTTTTTACGGCGACCACGGCTTACCGATGAGACGAAGGATCTCTTGCCATTTGTCTCGTGACAGCAATGCTCTTTTTGATCATAGGGCAATCCTTCGATGAAGTGTCACGGGATCCGAGGCAATAAGGATATTTGAGGGCTGTGGCGGCATGGCTGTCGGCACCATAGGGCTAAGCAGATCGTGGGTAAACTGTTCAGTTCTTGCACATCGCACTCACGTGCCCTAGGTTTCGGCCCTTGCGGCATTGAAGCGGTCTTCGGACAAATGGTCTGAAGCAACGTCTAAAGTTGGCACGTTGGCACTTGAAGGAAGGGTCTCGTCCTTGAATATTATCTAGACTCAACGGGACGTACCGAGTCGAGATACATGGGTGATGACGACAGCGTCAATAGCTGGCTTCGATATACATCGCCAAGTCGGAGCTTGGGATTGATACGTCGTCGTCGTAGATGACGCATATGCAGCAAAGCTACTGGACAATTGGACACACGAGCGAGCCTTCATTCTATCAAGGTCGGTCATCATCCTCATCATCAGCAGCTGTCTATTTTTATGTCTACTGCAGGACGAAAGCCCTCTCCCCGCGATCTATAATTACCCGTCTTGCGCTAGCGGATTTCAACATGCGCCTGCAAATTTTCTAAATTCATCACCTCACCTCATTCTCTGGCATCCTCCACTGCGCTTTCCTTCGCTTGGTGCTCATTCTGTAACTCTGATAGAACACCGGATATCTACTGTATGCATTACATGGCCTGCTAAGCTCAATGTCTTCCTCTTACTGTTAACCATAACATCGGCTGCCCAGTTTGCTCTCTGATCCACACCGCTCTCTTCCTGACACTGAAAGTTACGCCTAACATTTCTTTTGTTCCATCGTTTATTGCGTGGTTGTTAACTTGTTCTCAAGCGACTTTGTTTACCTCCATGTTTCTCATCGCTAGTTACACATGGACCTTCTGTATCGTAGCTGTTCGTCACTACTTCCAATCAAGGTTGCAAGGCTGCACGTGGTTGTGCATAGATCAGTATAGAAAGCATATGCTGCCTTTACTATATAACCAAAATTGCTAATAACAACCCTGTTTATATTTCCCTGTATGCAGCTTACTCTTTCCTATGTCAGGTTTTATTCTGACTGATCGCATGCTACGCCCATTTTTTTACTACTCCCTCAATCTTTTCGACGTTAGAATTTCGGATATAACTTACTTTCTCCCATTTACAGCTTTGTCAGTTAAGCGAATTCTATCGGGTTTCTTAAGTTAGGCACTTTCATGCTTTACCGTTTCTTTATGGGTCCTTTGTTACTTGGGCGAGCTTACCGAAGTTGTCGACTCGGTGCCTCACCTCCCACTTCAGTGCTGCTTCTGAAATCAGTGTAGAGACGGTTTCATTCATTATTTCTTTATCTCCATCATCCTGTTCTAAAGCTGCTTATTTGTTGGCGAACATCAGCCTGAATTCATTTCCGTTTACCCTGACTCCATCTGGGTTGTTCTGTTTTCTCTTGACAAATTTTTCTCTTTATCTTTTGAAATTGAGAGCAATCCTAGACTTCACTAACTTATGGCCACCGCCCTTTATCTTACCTAACAATGCTACATCCTGCACTATACTGAGGTAGGTACAAAGTGAGAAATCAAATTCTTTTCTTGGTTCCTCATTAGGGCTTATACACGTACCCTTCCTGTTATTGCGCTTCCGGAAGAAGGTTTTCATTTTTCGGAGTCAATTCCTTTCCGCGAATTCTACCAACATCTCTCCTCTACTATTCCTAGACTCGATGCCGGAGTCAAGGAAGGTAACGATGCTCAAAGTGCACTGTGCAGCCTCATGCGCAACGTCAACAGCCAGGACATTTTTTCTGTGGTTGACCCTGACGGCCCATAATTTCATTTGGTACCGCTGTTTCCAGAAGCACCGAGACAGACAGCCTGTTCAGTCGTCTCAAGTCGACGTACTTTAGGGCCGGGAGGCCCTGGTGTTTCTTCACTTGACCTCGTGGCTCCCCACAAGTTCAAAGTCATCATCAGATAAAGTATCCCTGCTCAGCGAGTAAATGCGGGTGTGTTCGCTGTCGGT
>NC_051154.1:385529732-385561167 GCF_013339745.2 Dermacentor silvarum | reverse complement strand
ACCACCCAGAGCATAATGTCGTCCGCGTATAGGCTGTGTCCGAGTCCTTCTATTATTCAAGTCTTGCAGGAAGACCAATCATTGCCACGTTGAATAGAAAGGGGGATTGGACCAACCCCTGCGGAGTACCCCTATTACCTAGTTTTATCTCCTCCGATTTGGTTTCCCCAATTGTAATCTTTTCCGTACCATCCGTCCAGAACTCTTTGATGTATGGTTTACGTCCTACATCCAGCTCTTGGAGATTTTGTAGTACTGCCTCGTGCGTGACAGTGTCAAATACCTTTGTTAGATCGAGCCCCAGTATCGCCTTGGTATCTAGAGTTTTCGCGCCCGCATCTATAATGTGATGTTTTAATTGGAGCATAATATCCTGCGTCGATAACTTTGGTCGAAATCCAACCATGCTATGTGGGTAAAGTCCTCCATCATCCATATATCTCGTGAGGCGTGTGAGAACCACATGTTCCATGAGTTTACCGACGCAGGATGTTAGCCATATGGGCCTTAAGTTTGTCAGTTGTAGTTTCTTTCCAGACTTCGGTATAAAGATGATTTGGGCTGCTTTCCATTGACTTGGAATGTCACCTTGCTCCCAACACCTATACATGTAGTCTGTGAGAGCTCGGACGGATTTATTGTCGAAGTTTCTGAGCATTGTGTTGCTAATCTCATCAAGCCCTGGAGCAGATTTCGGGTTCAGTCTGGTAAGTTCATATCTGACTTCTGCCTCCGTAATGTCGATTGAGATCAGGATTCTCACTGCCGCTGTAATCCGGGAGTCGTTCTCTATTCGCATCTCCAACGTACATCTTTTAGAGCTCTCGAAAGAGCTCTTCTGTACCTGCGTAGCTGTGTATAACCTTCTGTACATTGTGTCTTTGTACAGTTTTTGTACTCTCGGCATCCAAGAGGCAGCGTAGAATGTTCCAGGTCTTGGACATACCCATTTGCCTCTCCATCGAATTGCACGTGGCTTCCCAATTTTGTTGGGTTAACCGATTCGCATAAACTTCGATTTCCTTGTCTAATTCCGCAATTCTCTTCCTTAATTTGCGATTATGTTTTTGCTTTTTCCATCTTTTCAGCATACTACTTTTCGCTTCCCACATATGCAATAACCTGCTATCCATCTCCTCTATCCCGCCTCTTTTGCAACAGCTTTGGAATCTCGTTTAACACTTTGTTGCAGTTTCTCTGCCCATTTCTCGATGTCCGTTATATTCTCTTCCGCATATTCCGTTCGGATTTTGCGGAAAGAGTCCCAATCTACAAGGTTCAGTTCTCTACCCCTCTTTTTTTTTTGGCCTGCTTGTATCGTTGTGACGACGATGTAATGGTCACTACCTAAGCTTTCCTGCATATTTTTCCATCGAGAATCTACTACGTTTTTCGTAAACTTGAGATCTGGTGTCGTGTCCTTGCCTACACTGTTTCCTATTCTGGTGGTTGCTTGAGGATCAGTTATGAGCTTTAGTCTTTTGTGCTGAGCGTCTGCCCATAGGCTTCGGCCCTTAATGTTCCCTAAGCTGTATCCCCAAGCAGAGCGTGGCGCGTTAAAATCGCCGACCACGACTAGCGCTTGTTTTTCAGCTACGCTCAATGTTTTGTGGAAGAGCGGACCGAATTTCGGCTTGTGCCGGGGTGGTCTGTATATGTTCACAATAAATAGACTTCCCGCTTCTTTGCGGGAGGGAATTATTTTAATAAGGACGTGGTCTATGCCGCGCATTCTGTTATCGTGCTCGACAGCCACGAGGTTTCTGTGTACCAGCGTCGTGACGGTTGCCTTCTCGCCGGAAGCAGTGTAAGATTTATAACCCGATAATTTTGCCATCACCCCGGTCTCCTGCAGGGCGATGACATCTGGCGTCCTTGCTTGTTATGAACTGCTGCAGGTTTCCTCGCTTGCGACGATACCCACAGCAGTTCCATTGCCAAATCGGGTATTGGTTACGCGACGCCATGTTGATTTATCTGATCTTTCCCGGTGGCCTTGCTATTTTAGACCGCAGTCGGTCTGCTATAGAGTTTGCTTTTAACGGGTCCCGCGCCTGTCGGCCGAATATCCTTTGGTACGCTTTCTAGTGCCGCTACTCTATTCTCTAATTCATCGAATCATTGTTTATACTCTACATGCATGTTTGTGATTTGTTGCTGTATCCCATCAAACATTTCTTTAAACGTTCCCATAACCTCGCTGATTGCAAAGTCACTCTTTTCCTCAACCGTTTCTTGCGCCTTCCTTTTGTGTGGTGGTGCTTCCCGGTTCGCTTGTGCGGGAACGGGTGTTAGAGCTCGACTAGGCGTCGGCGTCCTACTGGCGGAGGGTGTGTTGCTATTCTTTTTTTGTTGCTGATGCTTCGTGTTTTCTGCCCTAAGCTGCTTGATCTCTTCTTTAAGCGTTGCATTGTCTGGAGTAATCTGTTCTAACATCTTTCTAATCTGTTTCATTTCCTGTTCTAGGGCGGACCCCTTAGCTTTAGGAGATTGAGTAGCAGTGCCGGAGACCACGCTTGCCCAGATCACCTGTGCTTCGCTCCCGTCTTCACCTCGAGAAGTGCTCGAACCGGATCTCGGCCTCGACCTTGATCTGGTCCGGGGCCTGGTCCTGGACCTGGACCTGGAGCGTCCGCGGCCGGCTTCCCCGGACATTCTCGGGAAGGAACCGGACCGGTCTCTTCCAGGGTCACGCCCGTAGTTTTTCCTGCTTGTTTCTTCTTTGTCGGTTGATGGATACTTGCTCGATATCGTGTTATGGTTATTATTGTTGTTGCGCCCTCTGACTTCTTTGTTGTTGTGGTAGTAGTACTCGTCCTCTTCGGCATATTCTTCTTCCCTCCTCCGTCGCTCCCAGCGACGTCTCCTGACGAGGTACGGTATCTTGTATCTTGAGTCGCACTTCTTCTCTCCCGTGAGGTGGTCTCTGCCGCAGAGTTGGCACTCCGTTTGGCAGTTGAGGATTCTTGCACCCGCACCCTCGGCAAATCTTGTCTTCAGGGTTGGGGCACACGTCAGCCCTGTGCCCTGTTCTTCCACATCCGTAGCATATGTCAATCTGTTTTTTATACAAGGAGCATCGAATAAGCATCGCTCCATATCGCAAATAGCTTGGCACGTGAAAACCTTCAAATAAAATGATCGCGTTGTCTGTGTTACCCATTCTCTTGGCGTGCAATACCCCAGGTTTGCTCGGCGTGACCAGACTGGCCACTATGTCCTCCGGACTCTCCTCTTTGAATATTCCTCGGATGAGACCATTGGATGTGTTATCAGGAGCAGCTCTGTAAGCGCTTGCTTCAAATTCTTGTTCTCCAAAACGAAGCTTATTGATAGCTTCATATTTCCTGGCCCGGTATTCGGATGGCGTGCTGAGCACCGCTATGTTTGGCTTGCTGTTTATACATATGCTGTCCTCCTCCGCTGTCTCTCGACCGACCCCGGCGGCGTTGCGCAGGCAGCAATAAATGCGATCCAGCTTGTAGTCTGAGAGGTTAAGTCCGCCACGTGGACGCACTATCACCTTGTAATCGTCTTACGGTAGGCTAGGCATCCTACTTGCTCTGATGATTTGTCGCACGTTGCGTTCGTTCTTCCATTTGTGTCTTGCTGCCTCCTCGACGAAGCTTCTTCCACGGTGCTTGGTTTCGACCAATCCGGCCTCATTGCTGCATCGCTTCTTCGCGCCTTTTCTAACTTCACACCAGTCTGATTTTTTCCCAAACTTCTTGTCTTCCACGTTCGTGAACACCTCCCGTTGCATTTCTTTGTCTGCCACGTTCATGAGCTCCATTACGGCACCAGCAAAAACTCTCGGAGGGGAACGGGGGGCCCCGGACAATTCCGTCGGCGCACTAGGCCGAGCTCTCTCAGCCGCCGCCACGGTGGAGACAGTGGCGTTGAGGCGTTCGCGTTAGGCTTAGCTCTCCCGCGACACGTAGCGGGAGAAAAAAAAAACGATTGACGGCCGAAAAATGGGCCCACCTGGTAGAGAATGGTATCCTTGGGGTCTCTGGCACTTCTTTCGATTATCAGGGGATATTCTCCACGAGATTGTGATTTTCCACCGAGAATCATATGAAAACTGCGGAGTCCTCCCGACGGGCATCCGCACTCCGTGGCTTCTTCTTCTTCCGAGTAATCTTTATTCTATTGTAACTTTCTTATGATCTGGGTGCTCTGTGACTATCTGAGGATTAGATACACGTAGTTCCACTGCTTCTAGTGGCTGACGTACTGTGGTAGAATAGGACAGGTTGCGATACGGTACCGCTTCGCGAATTCTCCAGCATTTGGGTTCACGCGGCTTTTCGCTGGGTGGCCGTAGGTTTGGGCTTACTCCAGCGCCCAGCCCTTTGTAAATGTACTATTATGAGCAATATGAAAGGGAACACGGGAACGCGTAAAAAATACCTTCAGACACAGCTATGGGTGATACGCAGCGGCTGCCCTCGGAAACAAAGTGGAAAGGAGGACGCTCTTCTAACAACTGTTCGCATTCCCGCCGTGCGTCTGCAAAGTGCGGAACTTCGCATCGCCAGCAGACAGTGATAACACTGTTAGATATTGCGTCACTGACAACAGGGTGCGTCGATTCAAATAAAGAACTGGTTTGAAATACAGGGCAAGCTTGGTCTAAGTAAAGCCCCTATATAAAAAAGTAGCGTCACGCTTTGAAGAATGCCGCCACCTCCTCGCACACCCTGTCCGAGGCCGACGCCACGTCGGTATTGGCCTAATGGCATCACGTGGGCCGTCGAGCCCCCGGGCGCTGGCTGCGTTTGTTTACGATCACGCTCCATCGCCATTTTCGCCCGAGAAGCGTCTACCGACTGGCGAGGAGCACGACGGTAGCGACGAACACAGTCGGCGATCGTCGAATCTGATCAGCGGCGAAAGATAAACAAGTGCACGTGTTTCAAGCGGTGTAGGCGGCGCAACGGTCGAAAAAGGAGCGCGAAAGAGAGGAGAAACGAGGAGGAGGGAAGGCGGAGGAGGAGAGTGTCGCTACTTTTTATATATAGGGACTTTAGGTCTAAGAGTACTATCGAGCGGTTGCGCGAAGAAAAAAAAGAATGAATGAAAGAAAAGAAAACGAATCGGTGTAAGTCACTGCGACGATTACCGTCTTATCGGCTGTCGGACGATACTATATTATCGGCGAAATGACGTAAGCTGCTGCTTTGTAGAAATGCCAGCGTGGTGGGAGTGCCAACAGTTAGTGGAAGAGCGCCCTCCTTGCCCCCTTTGTTTTTCACAGCGCTATTTGCGTATCGCTCCGAGTCTGTTTGCCACGCGTTCCTATGTTCCCTTTCATATTGGTCATAATAGTACGTAGTCGCGGTAATTTTCAGTTTTTCGGTACTATTTCACAACCAAAAGTATTCATGCGCTCCGTTAGCTGCCTAGCAGAGGCAGCTAACGGAGCTCGTGAATACTTTTGGTTGTGAAAATGCTATCACGAACGCCACGCGATTGAGTGGTGAAACGGCAACTTTGCTCGATATCTGTATTACAAATTCGTGGTCACCATCCCTCGTTGCTGGGGCGATTTCACTTGAGATAAGCGATCACCTACCAATTTTCTGCGCTTTCCCTTCATCGCGTGATCACTATCTCGCTATTAAAAAAGAACAGGTGTTATTTCGGAAAATCAATGCGCATACGCTAGACCTATTTCGTCAGCGTATTATTGAAGAGAACTGGGAAGACTTATTTGAGCAAGTTGACTCAAACGCTGCGTATGATATATCTATCGGAAAAAAATGTTATGATATGGCCTTCCAGAAGGTGCTAAAAATACCAGAACAAAAAAATAAGGAAACCATGGATCACAAATGCTTTACATAAGACAATAATGAATAAAAATCGCATGTTCCACGCGTTCGTAAAATCGCGCGACATGAGTATGTTGAAGGAATACAAGACGTTTAGAAATCAGCTTAATCACGAGTTGAAATAAACAAAAATGAATTACTATGAAGATGTTTTCAGCAGAATAAGCAATGACCCAAGGAAAATTTGGGAAGAGGTCAAAGATTTACTGGGTCACAAAATTCAAAGCAATGTAACTACCGTAGAGACAGAAACAGGTGTCCTCAGTGGTTGTGATGCAGCAACAGCATTCAACAAGTATTTTATAACTAGTTGTGAAACCACAGATGACTGTGATGGCCAAGGACTACACCTGTTGTCGAATAAATATACCATTCCTAACACAATTCTGTTATCCCCTGTTACGTATACTGAAATTGAAAAACTTGTTAAGAAAATAAAAAACAACTGCGCAGCAGGGTATGACGAAATAAAACCAGTACCGATAAAGTACGTAGCCGATATACTGTCCGCTCCACTTGCGCATATCGTCAATCTTTCTTTTACTACGGGCATTTTTCCAGATATATTGAAAATCGCTCGTGTCTGTCCTGTATTCATAGGAGCTAACCCGAAGCACATGTCGAATTATCGTCCCATATCAGTTTTACCAGTTTTTTTTTAAAGTGTACGAAAGCGCAATGAACGTTCGGTTGCAGAATTTCTTTGATAAATACAACGTTATAAATGATGCCCAAAATGGATTTTGAAAAACACAAATCTACAGAACTTGCCTTACTTCAAATAAAAGATCATATAATAGACAATTTTGAGAAAAAAATTATACACAATTGGTCTATTTATTGATCTTCGAAAAGCGTTTGACACCGTGTGCCATGAAGTCCTTTTATATAAAATAAGCACATGTGGTATACGAGGTGTTGCACGTGACCTACTACAGAGTTACCTAACAAATCGCTCCCAATATGTGATAATTAACAACGAGCCATCAGAGTACATCGAAGTGAAGAAAGGAGTGCCGCAGGGATCCAACTTGGGTCCCCTGCTATTTATTATATACATTGATGACCTTTGCTGTATTCCAGATTGTCCTAAATTAGTAATGTATGCGGACGATACCCATATTTTCTTTGAGGGTGCTTCTCTTGTTGATCTTGAAGGGAAAGTGAACCATTTTTTAAATCAGCTCTCATCATGGCTAAGACAAAACAGGTTAAGTTTAAACGCTAATAAGACTAAGTACATGTTATTTGCCCCTGTGAATAAGCCAAGAAACTTCAACATGAGCATCTCCTATGAAGGCCATATAATAGAGCAGGTTAAGACACAGAAGTTTCTGGGTGTATGGTTCCAGGAGGACTTATGTTGGAATGAGCACATAGTAAAGTTAAAGGCTGATTTAAGTGGGAACACAGGATGCCTGTGCAAATTAAATTCTTTAATACCACTGTGGCTAAAAAAACACGCTTTATTATACTCTTTTTTACTCTCGACTATCTTATTGTGCGCTTGTGTGGGGGACTACAACGTCAACGAATTATTCTAAACTGTTTTGCAAAAAAGGGTTCTGAGAATCTTTGAAGATTTCATGGTCCTATGCACGACCTGCGGACAGAACCGTTGTTTTTGAAGCACCTTATGATTAAAGCTAATCAAATATATTATTTCAAGCTTTTCCAGTATATACAACGCACTAGGCTTTATTCTTTGCAAGCTACTCGGGATTGTTCGTATCTTTTTCGTACATACACACAAAGAACTCCAAAGATCACAACTACTTATGGACGGCAAAACACTGCATTTCAGGTGCCTAATCTGTGAAATAAAATCAACGGCCTCATAGACATAGAAAGTGCCATTTCCAAAAAAGTTCTTAGGAGGTTCCTAATTAATAATAACATTGAATTTTCTTGATTATTGTTATGTGTTCATATTTGCCTATATTGCTTAGCGTGTGTCAATACCAGGAGTATACTATATACTTTGTTGTATCTCTATTTATACGTTGTTTTTTATTTTTTTAATACTTCGAGCATATCTACTTCTTTTGCTTTATCTGGGAGTGATGAGCAATCACATATAGTGTCAACATGTTTCAATATGACAAGTGCGGTATTAAAGATATATGTGTATATATCTAATGACGCTTCTGTATTATATACGTTACATTACTCAGTATACGTAACTTTCTTCCTTCTTTTTCTAGTATATACAGGGTGTTTCAGCGAACACTTTCAAAAATTCTTAAGGGTTGCCTGTGGCAGATAGCTCAATTCTAGTTCATGAGCTGGTCTACTCGAAGAGGCGGACATCACATGCACAGAAAATTGAAATGCATAAAAAATAATTAGCCGAAATTCACTAATTAAGTTTTTAAATAATTTCCTGATGGCCCATATTGCAATTTACAAATTGTAGCCGTAGAGTGCGCAAGGCACTTGGAACAAATTCTCGAGATGACACCAGTTTCGAGATATTAATTCCCGAACTTTGCAGAGAAATGCATTGGCGTTCCAGTTAGGTTCTTAACAAAACGTCGCTTTATACCATGAAGCACAAAATTAACTGGGACGCCAATGCATTTCTCCGCAAAGTTCGGGAATTAATATCTTGAAACTGGTGTCATCCTGAGAATTATTTCTAAGTGAATCCGCCTTGCGAACTCCACGGCTACAATTTCTAAATTGCAATATGAGCCATCAGGTTTTTAGATAAAAATTTAATTAGCGAATTTTTTTAATTAGTCGATTATGCATTTCATTTCTTGTGCAAGCAATGCCCACCTCTTCGAGTAGACCAGATCATTAACTAGAATTGGGCTATCTGCCACAGGCAACCTTAAATAAGTTTTGAAAGTGTTCTCTGAAACACCTTGTATTATGGCCTGCGTGCCGCACTGTATTGGAGCAAAGGCCTTTTGTCAGGCTTCAAGCATTTTGCTTTTGCTCCATTTTCTGTCCTTTGTGCAGAAAGAAACAAAATAAAGAATGAAAGACCTTCTCATTCCATATGATACTTAAGGGAAGTGGTGAAGGAAGCGGAATAATTTTCGTCGGTTAAAAAAGACGCATATTTGTGCAAGCAGCGTGGCTGCAGATGCTTCATTTACTCTGTGTTTTTTTGTAATAGAAGTGGCTTTTGTGGTTTCCTTTTTTTGCCAGTTATAGATCGCAGGTAAACTAAATAGTCACTTAATTTCAACTGCGAGCTTAGTGTAGCGGCATCCGTTTACTGTTGGCTATCATACGAGCAGAAAACTTCTGACTTGCAAAAAAATAATATCGGAATTCTGTGCAAAATCTGGGACGTTCCAATTGCAGGCCTCTATTTTCAGCGCGTTTGCCAATACAGGCATACTGCAATAAAATTTCTGCTTTAGCGTTGCTGAATGTATTCATTTTACAAATGTATCAATTATACTTAAAAAAGAATGTTGACTCGCAAAATATTTCTCAGGCACGAGACTTTAATTATTTGGAAAGACGAGGTGATGTATGTAAGTTATCAGACGCTCCTGTCAATATCGATTGTTGAACATTCGCAGGTTCAGTTTCTTGTAAAGGCCGGCCCGGCTCCAAAGTTAATTAGGGCCCTATGCTGTCGTATGTCCAACAGCCACTTTGGTCAGGTGCTCAAGTGCCGGTGGGGACGGTCGGGTCAAGGGTTATTTACATTACTCATGAGAGGGTTAGGGTCACATTGCACCGAAAAGTGCAATTCCTCTGCAGGCGAGGGATTCTATTTTTCAGCTTTATTGATTCTTCTTGATCCTGCATGTTGTGTCATCACAGGTTCTTTGATATAAATTACTGGAATGAAATTTGTTTGAACCTGGACGACGTACTCCGTCGATACTCCATTGCTTTTTTTTTGGGGGGGGAGAGGGGATGTGTATTATTTCTTTCTATTTGAAGCACACGTTCAGCTCTAGGCGTGTTTTATCAGGGTATTCAAGCCACAAGAAAGTGGTCCTATCAACGTCCAAGCAGAGCAAGCGCGAGCACCAACAACAATCTTTTTTCACGTCTTTTGCTAGCATCCGTATTTCTCGGTACAATCACCCTCGGTGAAAAAGGAGGAAGCCTAGTTAGTGACCTAAGGAACGCGCGATACGGGCGGGTCGTAGGGCAGTTTCACATGTTCAACGTAAGCCGTTTCTCGGCCGTGGCGCCATTGGTCCGTAGATGGCTGGAGGGGCTCAATGATGTAGTTGACAGAGGACGGCTGACGTAAAATCCGGTAAGGACTTTCATCTTTCATACCGAGGCAGCAGCTTTGGGAACAGACCAGGAGAAGAGAACTAAACGCGGAGCCACACCAATCTACCAGGTGAATATGAGGGTGATAGTGATAGTCTTTCTGGGTGCCTGGTCCTGCAAGGTCTGTGAGCGCGCGGGCTGGTGACATTCCTCAGCATAATTGGCGACTTCAAATAAAGTCGTCGATTCGGAGGCATCGGGTCGATATGGGAGGATAGTGACCGTGAAAGGGACGCTCACGGCCGTAAAGAAGGCAGAACTGGGAGAATCCTGTGGTACACTGAGTGGCGCTGTTGCGAGCGTAGCTAATGAAAGGTAGTATCTGTCCAAATTGGTATGGTCAGCCGAAACGTACATGGCAACCATGTCGCCTAGTGTGCGATTAAAGCGCTCAGTCACTCCGTTGGCTTGGAGATGATATGCGTTGGTATTGCGACGGACAATGTTGCATTCACGAAGGGCTTCTACGGCGTCGGAGAGGAAGGAATGTCCGCGATCGCTTAGTAGCTCACGAGGCGCACGAGAATGAGGTAGCTCACGAGAATGAGGTTATGGAGGTTGAACAAGACGACTTCACGTGATGTGGAAGATGGAAGCGCGTAAATTTTGGTGTAGCGCCTCAGGTGATGCACAGCGGCGATTACCTAGCGGTTGGCATTTGGAGTATTCTGGAGGGCAGTAGAGTAGCAGTCTGGGTCAGTTGGTACATACTGAATAGTAAAAACCAGTCAAAAGACGAAGGACAGAGAAGAGAAGTGGCACACACGACGACGGGTCGTCGTGTGTGCCACGTCTCTTTTTTGTCCTTCGTCTTTTGACTGGTTTTTACTATTCTGGAGGGGTCCGAACAAATCGATTCCGATGTGGTCGTAAGGCCGCGTGGGACAGCGCAGGGGTTGGAGTGACCCAGTCGTCACGTAAGGTGGGTTCTTGGGGCGTTGGCAATCGGAGCACGAGCGGGCGTAGTGTCGGACGAAGCTGTACGTTCTACACCAGTCGTACCCAAGCCGCAGTCGAACATACGTCTTTATTAGTCCGGCATGGGTGCATTGCGGGTCTGCATGAAAGGAGGCACAGATGTCGGAACGTAGATGGCGAGGAATCACCACCAACCATTTACGGCCATCAGATAACTAATTGCGGCGGTGCCGAAGCCCATCGCGGATGGTAAAGAGACGAGCAGTTCTGAAAAGCGTGTTATCGTGGTGCCCAACGATGGCTAAGACAGGAACTATGTGAGCTATCGAAGGATCCTGGCGCTGCTCGGGTGGCACGTCGGTATATGTAAGGGACGAAGAATCTTAGCTGGGTACGGACGCATGCTCCAGGCTCATGGTGAAGTGGACAGCGGGAAAGGGCTGCGGCATCCGTATGTTTACGGCTTAACCTGTAGACGGTACGTATTTCGTATACTTGGAGAGGAAGTGCCCAAAGACCCTTGCCCCCAGATGGATCTTTGAGGGAAGACAACCAGCAGATGGCATGGTGATCAGTCACGACGTCGAAATTTTGTGAGCAACTAAACGGTGGCTAGATATTCCTCCTCCGTAACAGAATAGTTTGCTTCCGCTTCGGTGAAGGTGCGGCTGTTGTAAGGCGCGTCGATTTCATCGAAGCCAGGCTTGCATTGGACAAGAATAATGCCGAGGCTGACACCACTCGCGTTCGTGTGAATTTTATTCGTAGCGTCCGGGTCAAAATGGCGCAGAATAGAAGGGGATGTTAGGAGATGGCGCAAGAAGCAAATACATCGTCGCAAGCGGGAGACCAAGCCGAGACCTCCTTCTTGTCGGCGAGAAGCTGTGTCAGAGGGGCGATGATGGAAACAAAGTTGCAGACGAATTGTCAAAAATACGAACAAAGGCAGATAAAACTGCGGAGTTCTTTCATTGTAATCGGCCTGGGAAACTCGACGACGGTTTGAAGCTTCGTAGGGTCGGGAAGAACACCATCCTTGCAAACGACAAGGCCTACGATGGTGCGCCGGCGTGCAGCAACATAGCCCTTCTTTAAATTGAGCTGCAGCCCAGCATCTGTAAGACATGTGATGACATTTGGTAGACAGGTCAGATGAGAATCGAAGTCCCTAGAAAAGTCTACGATGTCATCGAGACTACAAATGCACGACCATTTGAGCCCTCGAAGGCTGAGGCGTTCGAATGTAGCAGGGACATTGCAAAGCCTGAGTGGCATCAGGTTAAACTCATATAACCCATCGGGAGTGAAAAATGCAGCCTTGGGGCGGTCAGCGTCATCCATAGACACTTGCCAGTACCCCGATCGACAATAAGGAAGTGGAAAACTCTTCCCCTTCGTGGCAGTCGAGGGCATCATCGATTCGGGGCAGGGGATAAACACCTTTGCGTGGGATTTTATTAGGGCACCGATAGTCCACACATAATCTTATGCTATCGTCGTTTTCCTTCACCAGCACAACTAGGGAGGCTCAGCTATGCGACGGGTGTATCCGACCATGATGCAGCATATTGTTAACCTGGTTCTCAATGAAACGGTGTTCTCTATGCGAGACTCGATACGGCCGCTGGTGCAGAGGTGGGGGGTGTGATGTCGATGTGGTGAATGATGGCGGATGCGCGACTTTAACAAGGTTGTTGATGATCAAAAGATGTCCTAAAACGGTTGCGGAGTTCCAAGAGCTGGGTACGCTCATTGTCGGAGAGTAGGGAATCAATTCATGGGTTGAAAACTGCTGAGGATGACGAAACAGCTGAGGTAGCCGAAGTAATGCTGGTTACAGGAAGGTTGGTTATGTCATCGGGCAGTTTATGAGGATAAACGAAGTCAATGTCCTAAAATCAACCCAGGAATTGACCATGGAAGAAAGTGGCTGATGAAGTTAACCGATTCGAAACGTAAATGGCTGCGCGCCGCGTGGAAATACTTTATCAGCTCATCGTAACTTTGGCATAGCTGAATCATGTCGGCGACCGTTTTTTTTTCACAACCAGCATGTGGAAGGCGTCGTCCTCGGTTCCTTTCAATATTTACCTGATTTTGTAAGCTCTACACAGAAGGGGTGATGCATTGGCAGAGGTCCATGACATCTTCAATGTAGGCTGTAAAATTTTCACCGGATTGGTGGGCCCGACCACACAAGCGCTCTTCGGCACAAAGCTTGCGCACAGCGGGTAGGCCGAAAATTTCAGCGGGGCTCTTCTAAAAAGAACACCAGTTGACAATGTCAGCTTCGTGGTTGCGAAACCATAGACGGGCCACATTGCTCAAGTAAACCATAACATTGTTTCAATTGGCGGCGTCATCCCATTTTTTGTGCGTACTCATTCGCTCGTAGGAGGACGACCAGTCCTCCACGCCATGGTCTTCGGAGCCGCTGAATATAACATGGTCTCGCTGCCTTGGAACGCCGGGAAAATTACAGCCGCCGTTGAGGTTGCATCTTGCAGTGCCACGTCGTCAGGTATAGCCGAGGCAGGAGGTAATATCCGTGCACGGAGTTCCATGGTGAAGAGTGAAACTAGCGCCTCCACCAAATGCAAGCGTACGATTAGGTCTACGCGCGGTTTATCACAGTGATTAAGCGACATGAATGCGGTCCGATCAACGGCCAAGGGCAGCGAGCGCGAGAACCAACAACAGTCTTCTTCCCCGTCTTTTGCTGGCGTACGTATTTGTCACGATACAATATGTATTTTATGCGTCAAGCCAGCCTCAAGCCGGCTCCGCATTACAGAGTTCCAATATAGCATTCAAAGGAACTTCACATTGGAGATATTATGCAGGAAATAAGTACTGTCTGCCTCGAAGCGCTGACATATTTTAAAAGCACAACAGCGTTCTTTAAAAGGACTTGCTACTAAGTTAAACGCATGTTCGGAAGTGTTCAGCCTTCAGGGGTCTAAACATAAAGTCATGAAGTATAAAGTCTCGACCGAAGAGGCCAACATGTGTGACGTAGTCCCAGTGAACAGGCTGAACGTAAGAACACCTATACAAGGTTGAACAGCCGGATAGTATTCAGAGTTGTCCTACAGTACTTCGATTCACTTGCATTATAGTAACTTCGAGTTTTTAATTGGCCCCCATTTGTCACGCAACGACGCCATTAAGTTGTTGGTTAGCCTTTCCAGGCATCGCGGTAGCATGTAGAGCCATCATCAATCATTGTTATACTGATTTTAATGGCGGCTTGCAAATATGCATTAGGATGAGTAAGGAGTGCAACAGGAAACACAACAAAGTATTACTTTATCGCGCCCTTCACAAGATGCGCCACCTTACCCCCTCAGACGCACGTACACATACACTATACTTCAAAAAGAAGCCACTAGCAATCGCATACTTGAAATATTAAGAGACACGAGTTTCTGGTACCATCAGCATTCGAAGGCAGCAGTTCAAGTAATTGACATATAGGCGCTTTCATACCAGAACATTAGCAGTGTAGTGAAAATGCAAATATTCTGCTTAAAAATCTTCATTATTCCATGGTATTTGTTTTGTGGCTGCTACATGAAATTCAGCTTAACTTTTTCCCCACAAAGTTTTTGTTAACACTTAAAATGAACAATGCTGAAAATATCTACAGACCTACTTTTTTGGCTCCTGTTTTTCTTTACTTGAAGTATATCGTGAATTTTCCGTTCTTCTCTTTTTAGGTAGCCTGAAGTGCGAACTACATGTCTGGGAAAATTATTTTCTATTGCCAATAGAAAACTGCATTAGAGAGTACGCGTACTACTGTGGGAAAACCACCTATTATATCCTCTATGACCAACATGTGTGTCCATGGCAAAAAAAATCTGCAATGAAAATGTATTCAAAGCTATTCCCGTTATCATAGAATAATACAACTATTCATATGTTTAGAATAGACAGAACGTGCGAGTGCCTGCATCTCTTCTGTTTTATGAAATAAAGGTTCTTTGATTTTTTTAAAAGCTGAAATGTTATAGCGTGAAATCGACTGCTCTGTTTCATAAAAAACGTAGCACTTTCTTGGAGCAAATGAAGGCTTTTCGGAAGCGTCAACATCGCTGTTTTTTATGAACGGTTTCTGATGTACAAGAGAAAGCTGAGGGCTGCAAGGGTGCATAAACACAAGGCACTCCGGCATGACACATCAGATAGCGTAACGAAACTTCGCGTGTGTGTTTGGAAACATCTCCACGTAACCACGTTATCCTAAGTTATTGATTACGTTGAATAAATGCACCGATTCATTTAGGTTGGTCCATCATCAGGCTTCATTCACGCTGGTAGAGAACTTATTTTACGAGACCTGTGCAAGCCAAACACTACATTATTTATGTTCTTCATAGGTCGAAAATATTTAAAGGTGGCCTCCACGCAGCTCAAGAGACATTTCTACCATATAGAAACAAAAAAAGGTGTCGAGAATACCACCACGAATCACAAAGAAAGCAACGCGAGCAAATCTGTAGTGCTCTGGGACCAATTATTCATTTTGCGGCAGCCGCTGCAGCTAACGACAAAAGATTGAATCATTTACACTTGTACTAGGGATGCCTGCGTAAATAAGTAGGGTTGAGTGTGTCACCTTGCATATCATCAAAGAAAGTGAATTACTTTTCTGTGACGAGAAACGAAGCACAGCAAGGAAGCAAAAATAATGAAAAAAGTTGGTCTGACACCGACACGCGGCTTTCACCACACAATCTTGGTTATTATCTGGTCTGATGGATATCGACTATCAGGCATATTATAAATATTTTGCAGGAACTTTGCATCTATTATTTATTCATTGTCTCCCGTCACTAATCACGTATTCGTTGTCATAAATAACTTGCCATCAGGGATATAAATCGTCGTAGCGATCAAGTGAACTCAGAATATTGCATATTTTTGCCCAGGGGCATATTTGCAGAATTCACTATTATGAGTACAATAAGCCAACAAGCTTATGTGTACATGAAGGTGCTTGCAGAAAACGTATGCAGAAGCGGAGGATCTCACATATCGGCCTATACGGCGCCAGCCACCAAGTGATTTTGCTCACTTTCTCTAACGGCGCTTTACAGGTTCACTAAGCAAATGTAAGCGTAGAGCTAGCTGCCTATAAAACAGATGCGATAATATGCCAACGATAAAGCAGGGAAAGCGGCAAACGCCTGCTCGCGCGTTCTTTCATATGCTAAGGGTGCCTTTAAGGCGCTTGTTTCAATAACAAAGGGCTACGTTATGATACGTCTGACTTAATTTATGAGTAATTAAAACACATTTCGAAGTTTCATCTACCAAAGCCACTAGCTGATTATAAGGAACGCGCAAGTGGGGGACTCCGGAATAATTTTGACATCCTGGAATTCTTTATTGCGCACCCAAATTTAAGTAAAGAGCATTTGTGCATTTTCTCCCCATCGAATAGCGGCACCGTGGCCCAGATCGAATACATGGCTTCGTGCTCAGCGGCACATTGTCGCGGTTACTCCTTCAAGGTTTTTTCTCCATACTCGTAACAGAAATCAACCGTCACTAGCTGCCGCATACGTGGTATACCCATCGTTCCGACGCCACTGTACAGCGAGCTGAGTGGCTCAATACTAGAAGTTCCCCCCAAAGCAATTCGCCTTGCACTAAGCATTAGCATAGCGAACGGTAGGTAATGTAGTTGAGTGTTGTGAAACACTAAAAAGAACATTTTTCTCCCACGTTTATAAGCGACCTTCCACCGGTGTCTTCCACGTCACCCGCTAGAAGCGACACCACCTATGCGATCTAGCAATCACCGGGACGGCGCCTTCGCCGCCGAGGCTCATGTTACGAAGGGCTGCCAGAGACGAAGCCGAAGACAGTACATAAGAAAATCACGCTGTCTGATTTCGAGCAGACTGTCTTCCGTCGTCTTGTATGCCGCCGAGGACGTTGTATATATCCCGAAAATATATTGTATACCTCTCTTCTCCCCGTAACAACACCTACTTATAGTCGGGTACAACTTTAGAAGGCAGCGGCATTTGCCCCCTCAAAGGCGGATGCATACGAGCCTCCGCCAATGGGCGCGCACTAAAGACTTGGGTCATGGCCGGACGGCTGGTGTCCCCGCCGACGGAGAACATGGCAGCCCGCGCTTCAAGCCGGGGCGAGTCGCGTGAGCGGGACTATTTCTTTAGTCGCGGAGGAAATCGGCTGCTGCGCTTCGGTCATCTGGGCGGGGCCTCTCCTGTCTTCTTAAGTTGTACCCGACTATAGGCTTCGCAAATATTGCGCAACTAGTCAATTATATAGCATTCACTAGTTGAAGGCCTGTTATACAGACACCTTACTGCTTTCATTTGGCAGTGTCGACGACGACAGTGTTCATCGCCTTACTCCTGCTATTTTCTTTGCTGCGGATTGTCGCGCTGGCGAGAAGTCCGCGCGTGGTATCTGAGACGAGTAACGTGGCATTGTAGAGCGACATAATCCCAGTGGCACACAGCTAGTTACCAAAGTTGGCGTCAAAGACGTCCATTTAAAAGCGGCACACACCTACTGGCACATACCCAGTGAGCCAAATTGGCATCACAGATGTTCATTGAAGACCAGCACAGACCGAGTGGCACATACTCAGGGATCCCAGTCCTTGTCAAAGTTTCATTGAACAACGATACCTACCACTTCGGCATCTGCAGTGACCCATGCCAGCTTGAAAGTGGTTCATTGAAGAGCGGCACATATGTCACATTGTCACATACTCAGTCACCCAAGTTGGACCGACAACAGGTTTTTAAGCTTGTTCCGTCAGCACAGCACCCCGATTCGCTACCCAGTGACCGAAGTAGGCAGGAAAACAGTTAACTGCATACAAAAATGTAGTAGTCCCCGAAATTTGGGGGCCTTCGAGCATTTATAAAGATAACCTAATCACTATATTAAATCTCTCTCTTCTATCTTCCTCTTCTTCCCTTCCATGACAGACTTGTTATCCGTCTTCATCTTCATCTGCTTCCGCTTCTGACCAGGAAATCTTTTAAAACATACTATAAAGACTCCGCAAGAAGACACTTAGCAAGCCAAAAGAGGCGCCAGAAGGAAAGACAGTTGGTGACGCCGCGTATAAATTCCGGCACCAGGTGTCCGTAACGCCATTGTGTTCTAAAGGAGCCAACGACTGAACATGGCCGAGAACCTCTAGTGAGCCACAGTGGCCCAAGTACGAAAAAATACTTTGAAATCTATGATGCCCTACTGACGTTAGGGGGTTGAGGTTTCGACGCAAAATTAAAAACGCGAACTTTCACCCTTATTTTCTCATGTAATTATCAACATATTGTCGCAAAATTACCGACAATAGAACTTTCAAAGAGTACTGCATCTGTTTAAACTGATTCATTGTTTCTTTTCGTTGTCCCTTTAAGGAAACAATGCCCTCAGCATAGATGTCCAACGTGCTTGTCGTCTGGTATAATCTATGTACTCCAATAAATAAAAGTGTATCAAAGGCGATGCAATCATCACTGGCCGCAGTCTAAAAGTGAACTCGAGAATCGTAGATCTTTGGGCAAGTTGGTGCGTCGGTTCAGACAACAAACACTATGCGGACTCAAAGAAGTTCATCCTGAAACGCGGTGTGAAATAAAAGACTCTGCAAATGTTTATTTTCCATGCTCTTCCTGCTCTATCAATCTCCTTTGGTAGGTTTAGGAGGGAACGGCATGTTTAATCTTGAACCCGCGATCCAAATTTTACGCCAAAGCAGACTTTGTGAGCACGTTTTGATCAGCAAGAACCTGTGATTCAACATGGAGACACTGCATCCTACTCGACTCAACTTCAATGCATATCAAATGCCGACGATCCAGTTCATTTATAATTTTTCTAACGAGTAACGAGATAATTTTCGCGTATACCTCGGTGCAGCTTTCTCAAAACCATAAATTCACAAAACGAGATTTCTTAGGGTGACGTTCAGTGTCATTCTACTTTTCGTTGAAATAAATTCACTATTAAAGAAATATTTCCGTCTGTATTATCCTCTCTACACGTTGATGAGCTGCTGATTTCATTAAGCTCCTTCAAGCTGTCAATATACCAACCAGAAATAAAGCTGGCTGTTAATAGATTATGTAGATCAGCCAAACAAGATGATTTTTTGTTGTTGCCTCAAAAAAGAGTATATTGAATTCTTGGGTATTCTACTGTCAGTAAATGCACTACACATATTCACTGGCACAGCTTTCAGCAGCAACCATTCCGTCGCACCACGATTCAATGCACGCGGAAAAAATGCGCGTACTTTGTAAACAGAATAAATATTCTGTGAGTTAAACATTGGGGCTCAGGCCGAATGTAATAATCTTACACGAAGAAGAAAACATGCCGATATTGGCGGCACCACCAGCGGCGATGCGAGCACGGCTGGTTAGCTGCGCGCCGTTGGTAGCCGTGGGCTGAAGCTGAACTTGAGTTGTATCGGAACACTCGTTTGTGCTAAACGTTCTACTGTGGACATGGGTTTTAATAAAATGAACATTACGCGCCACTTTACCCTAACGGAAATAATTTTGCCTGGAATAGAAGCTGCATAAGCAATGTTCATGTCGCCGGTCGGCCGGTGCATAGTCGATACGCTATTTCTGCCCTAAAAACGAAGTGTTCACCGTTTATGTTCACTGCTATACTATAGGATTGGCACTGTCATTTTCTTCCTTTTAATTTTGTCACCAGGCACCGCTAGAAACCCAGTGGGCATTGAGACGCCGGATGGCACAAATATTACTCTTAGCGCCACAGAAACTATGCCGGTTATACATATTTGTCTACCAAAAACACAGGTATATTTTAACACGAAAGTGTTTTATGCCGGGGTCCACCAAGACTTCACTGACGTATTTCCGTCACGGAAATACGTCAGCTTACAATGTACACGAACATAATACAAAGAAAGAAACCACAAGAAAAAGTTCCACAAACATGCAAAATTTGGAAATCGAACCCACGACCTCTCGGTCCGTGACGATAGATCGCCGAGCGTTTAACCCATTGCGCCACAAACGCATTTGCAGAGAGCTACACAGACGCACCTTATATATCTAACACTCCTCCGTGTACCCGCGCTCTTGCTCGGGGCGGTGCCGCCGCCTACGAGCAGAAAAGAGAAGTACTGCATTATGACACTAACGCGCACCGACAGTGAACGCTTCGGTGGTCTCAGCACTACGACGCCTCGATGCCAGCATTCGAAGAAACGCTGGCATCAAGAAGCACTACCAACGCCACCTAGGTGGCGTTCACCGTACTCAGCACAGCGGAGCGTGGCCTCCGCAATTAGCTCTGAAAATGTTTCTGAAGTTGATCGCGGAGGCTGCAATTACGACGCGCTGTACGCGCTGATTTGACTCGGTGACGATTCAGTTACGTGCTTTGTCTTGCGCGTTGTATTAGTGTGTCAGTTACGTGCTTCGTCTTTCGCGTTGTGCTAGCGTGTGCAGCGTAGTGCAGCTTCCATATGCACGACGGTTGCTCATGGTCATCGACGTTGGTAGTCGTGATGGAGGAGACGTGCCACCAGGCGTCAGCGTGGGTGCATCAACGCCTAAGGGCGCTTTAGCCACAAAACACCAATAGACATTATATATCAATGTGCAATAAACATTACACTACTGCTGTGAAGACACGTTTCACTTTCGTGTTCTATACCGATTCCTATATAAGAGGGATCAACCCATTTTTTGAACTATTGAAGGATCGCCATTTTAGCTTTCAATAAAATCAAAGTGACACGGATATTTTGCCGCAGAAGCTGTAGAAATAGTTGAAACGGCATGGGATCGCGCCTGCCTAAATCCAACGTCGCCGTCGCTCATGTCCGTAGTTTTCACGCAAATTAATAGAATGATAAATTACGGCTTCCCTAGTTGTGGCAATGAACCACGAAGGAATAAAGACGGCTTCCAAGTTTTTTTTCATGGCTTTTGCAAGTTCCCACTGGCCATTTTCTTCTGTTTGTATGACGAAACAATGCACTCGACATCCGCAAGGGGACGCTGCGTGTCCGCTTGAAACTGTCTAATTGCATGGAGCAATTGATTACAACGAAGCAAATTCCAGTGAAATGACGCGAAAAGAAGATGAACTTCATCTACAAAGGCAAATGAGATAGAGATAAGACGAGCTCGTACAGGCATATTACAGTAACGTCGGTGATATATATAATGGCAATGCAAAAAATAAAATTAGAACTGTCGAAGTGGGTGGACAAAAATGATGTACTGGGGGAACTATAGAATGGGTTCCGGCCAGGTAGGCGCTTAGAAGATAGTATGTTTGTACTAACTCAGTGCGCAGAGATTTAAGTAGATCAGAATAGACCTTTATCGATAGCATTTCTAGATATTAAAGGAGCTTACGAAAATGTAGACAGGGAATTATTATCGGATATTCTTAAGCACGAAGGCATAGATGACGATTTCGTTGAGCTGCAGAGGGAGATATATAGAGGCAACCGAGTACAAGTTGTATAGCAAGGCCGAAAAGGTAATTAAATGGTGGGAATTCACAAAGGACTGAAGCAAGGATGTCCTCTGTCTCCGTTGTTGTTCACGATGTGAGTAAAGGCGTAAAAAGATTGAAAAACAGCGAATTAGGATTGGATTTATCCTACATGCGTAATGGACAAATGGTGCAACAGAAGGTCCCTTGACTAATGTATGCGGACGATATAGTGCTAGCAGCGGATAATACAATAAATTTACAGACACTTTCGAATATCTGTGACAATGCAGCAACAAATCTAGGCCTTAAGTTTAGCACAGAGAAATCAGGAATTATGATCTTTAATCAAGAGACGAGCAATTACGTGGTGTCAATTCAGGAAGAAGTCTTACGCATAGTCTAGCAATATATGTACGTTGGCGCATACATAAACGAAGGGAAGACTTACTCAAGCACCCACCAGGATAATCTGAAAATAAAGGGGAAGCGGAATGCAGCAATAATGTAGCACAGAGCACTGCGGGGCCACAAGAAGTATGAGGTGGTGCGTGGAATCTGGAAAGGAGTAATGGTGCTAAGGCTAACGTTCTCAAAGGCAATTCTATGCGTAAAATAGGATATCTTGTCGAGGTTGGAAGTTAACCAAAGATCAGTAGGCCGGTTGGCTTTGGGAGACCACGGTAAAACCACAATTGAGGCAGTGCAGGGTGACATGGGTTGGGCGTCTTTTGAAGCCAGAGAAGCACATAGCAAAATTAGTTTTGAAGAAAGGCTCAGGAACATCGTTGAATATAAATGGGCGGCAATAAAAGTGCACAAGTATCGGTACGTGAAAAGCGTGGACACAGAATCGAGGAAGAGGTCAAGGAAGTTGGCAACGAAGTACAGGATAATCGAAACTGTATATAGACAACCAGGAGTCATCAGAAAGAAAGTGAGGGAAATATAGACAGTGAATTGCATGCAATGTCTTTAAGGAAAAAGGACATTGGATATTTACAAGAATGAGAACAAAGAAAATAGAAGGGAAAATCTGTACGATAACACGAAGGGCAATGCCTTGCTATCTGAGGCTCGAGCCGGTTGCCTAACGATCAAAACACACCGGAGCAAATATTCGGAACTAGATGAGGCATGCCAATGCTATAGCTAAGATCCGGAGACTACTCAACACATCCTAATGGAATGTGAAGGGATTCACCCAGTGAGAACAGTAGGTAACGTGCACCTTCCAGAAGCGCTTGGGTTTAAAGTAGACAGAAGAATCAACCGGTCAGCAGTCGAGATAAGCAAGAGACGTTTAGAGTATGGGTGAAAAAAAAACAGGGAAGAGATTGATACGATCTGATTTGATCTTTTAGTCATACGTAGAGGTACAAGGTACATATTGAGAAAGAAAAGTTTAATGAAATGTGTACAAAAATGCTAGATAAAAAAACATGTATAGCATAACTGAATAAATCACGCAGGCTGGGAGACTATTTGTCACCGCCCTGTTTCAAAGGGAAGGTCATAAAATCATTATCATCATCATCAAACTCCAGCGCTGGTTTCCTATAGCCTCCTAAGACCCCTTGTACAATACATTGCACCCGGTCTTCAAATTTTTTTTCGGAATTCACTCAGCTTTAGTTTCAGTTTCACTTTATTTCTTTCGTAAGTGGAATACATGTTTGCATAAGTATACAGAAGGAGGTCTCAGAGCATGTAGCTGAAAGGGGACCTCCTGACAGAAAGTATATAATTGTGCCAATATACGGCTTAAAACAGCAATAGCGACCAACACTAAACAAACACCAGTCTTCTTCTCGTTTTTCCCCTTAGCCATCGTCTTTTGGCATACGCGACAATCGGCGAGCCTGTGCCAGGATACGTTCCAGGATTTATTCCAGGATTTGTTCCCGGATTTTATTTCAGCCCAGTCACCGATACTCGGGAGTTGCAAAGAAAAGATGGAGTGGGAACGCTTGGTGGCGGTAGCGAAGGATTTAAACGTGTCAAAGGAAGAGACGATGTCCTTTTTGAGTACACTCGACAAGAAAAAGAGAAGGAGCACGAACGAGCACGCGAGTAGCATGAACAAGTGTTCGAACAGCACAAAAGCGAAAAAGAAATTAGGATCTAAAGATAACACTAGCGGAGATGGGCGCCGGTTCTCGCTACGGCACGAGTTCACCCGGATCGGCGTCATCCGGTTGAGCTTCTTCCAGGCCAAAACGTATTTGCCCCAGGAAACTAATGGCACCTTTCGACGAACAAAGGGAGGACTTGGATGCATATTCGCATCGGTTTGAGAGAATAGCAGTTGGGCAAGGCTGGGAGAAGAGCGAGTGGGCTAACGCCTTAAGCCTGTGTTTAGTGGGTGAAGCTTTAAGTGTATATGTGCTCATGACAGCAGAAGAATCGTTAGACTACGACAAGGTGAAGAAGACTTTATTACAGAAATTTAGGTTGACTGCAGAAGGGTTTCGGGAGAAGTTTCGGTCGTGTAAGCCTGAAGACTTTGAGACTGGCAAGCAGTTCGCGTGTCGACTAACTAATTACTTTAAGAGGTGTATAGAATGGTCAGATACGGCAAAACATGTGAAGCAGTTCATGACAAAGTCGTAGGTGAACAATTTCTTGCCAGGTGTAGTATCAGTTTTGCACCATTCCTCACAGAAATAAAGCTACAAACGGTAAAGCAGATGGCTGATAATTAATTATGGGGTTTTACGTGCCAAAACCAGTTCTGATTATGAGGCACGCCGTAGTGGGGGACTTCGGAAATTTGGACCACCTGGGGTTCTTTAACGTGCACCTAAATCTGAGTACACGGGTGTTTTCGCATTTCGCCCCCATCGAAATGCGGCCGCCGTGGCCGGGATTCGATCCCGCGACCTCGTGCTCAGCAGCCCAACACCATGGCCACTGAGCAACCACGGCGGGTGAGATGGCTGAACAAGCAAAACAATTCGTAGAGGCACAAGGATTGAAGAATTTGAGCAAGAGTGATAAAGATACGTACACATCAGCCATAGAAGAGGTGAGAAACCAGGGACAAATTAACAGACCAAGGGGACCGCACAGATGTTTTCTATGCAACCGGTTGCGTCATTTAGCGATGAACTGCCGAGTGAGAGGTAATCGTCACGAAGCACCGGTTGTTTGTCAGCTGTGCCAAAAAAAAAAGGTCACAGAGCAGACGAATGCAGGACCAGATCCATGGATAAGACTGAATGCATTATGAGGTCAAGAGAGGATGAACAGAGAGAGCAGGACATGCCTATAGTGGAAGGCGAGGTAGAAGGGCACAAGATTACAGTGCTGAGAGACACAGGAACAAATACCATTTTATTTAAGAAAAGTTTAGTGCCACATGAAAGCATGACTGGGTACATTAAACCGGTAATCTTGGTAGATAAGTCCGTCAAGTATCTTTCAGAGGCACAGATCCAAGTATCGACACCTTTTTATACAGGACTAGACACAGCTAGATGTGTAGAAGATCCCCTCTATGATTTGATTGTGAAATGTACCTGGAGTGAGGAAGGCAGATAATCCCGACCCAAATTGGAAGCGGACCGAGAAGGACGTAGAAAAGAAGGAACGCTCAGAAGCGCAAACAGAGAAGATGCAAGAGACAGACGTAGTGGCTGCAGTACAAACGCGAGCAAGTAGTAGGAGTACCAAACCTTTGCCAGCATTGCAGGTCACGGCCGTTAAGGGGTTAAATATAACTGCAGCAGAATTTAAAGAGTTTCAAAACATGGATGAGTCGATAAGAAAGTGTGAACAGAAGATAGGGAAACGGGTGCAAAGGAAAAGGAGTAGGACAGTAGTAGAGTTTATAAAGAACAATAATCTATTGTACCGGAGGTGTATATTCAGTTCAGGTAGGTAAGTATTACAGTTGATGGTCCCGAAGGAGCTGAGGGATACAGTGCTGAAGATAGGACACGATAGTATAATGGCAGGCCATGAGGGAATAAAAACACGCTAGAAAGGATAACAGAAGAGTTCTTTTGGAAGAGTGAGCCCACTCGTTCTTCTCCCAGCCTTCCCCAACTGCTATATTCTCAAACCGATGCAAATATTACTAAGTCACTAATCAATAAGTGGAATATTAAGCAAGGTAAATGAAGTACAAACTGGAAAGAATACAATGTGATTACACAAAATATTCATTCTTGGTATGAAGTACGGTGAATGTTTTACTGTAAACAAGTGGTTTATTCATATTTTTGACATCCGCTTTCGAGAAATTTGATACTAAATTGATCTAGACCTCTGTGTCGTCCCATACGGCCGAAAGCAGCCTTGAGGTGTGTTTCTAAATCAGTAAGATTGCGCGAAAATAACGGACCCAGCTCCTTGACTTCGCCAGCTTACCGCCGTTCCAACCTCACCAACCACAACAAGTCAGCGTATCTTCCTCCAACCCGAACCACAACTCATCTATCTTCATTTATTTGTTCGTACCTCAAGAGAATGGAATGACCTTCCCGCTTTAACTGTTCTTCATGAGAACCCTCTTCATTTTAAACGAGTCCTTGAAGAACTAACTTATATTAAATAATATGTACGCGCCCACCCCTCATCTAAAACCCCTTCGGGGGCGTTTGAGGTATCGGAAATAAATAAAACTATTACACGTAGTTCCATCTTCATTTGAGCGTTTAAGCAATGAAATGCAGGTTCTTACCATAGCAAACAGGGTGAGATGGAGACATGCAGACGTACATCGAGACGCAGCTCTTGGCATCCAACCGTGGCATATAAATTTAAAAATTGTTTTTCAAGTTCGTATTATAACAGCAGACAACAAAATCCACCTTGATAAGCGATTATGCCCCATAGTTGTGTTCGGGTCTCAGGAGGTTATATCACCTGATTCTAAAGACCTAGGAATTGTAGCGCCGAAAAGGTGGGAGGACACAGTGACTGCGCGGTCGTTTGCCGGTGGCTACATGTGGATGCGTGCTGTAAACGTTGCTTGCCCTGCCCGGCCACATCATGTTCCCGCTCGCAAGAAACCCAGCCTGTGGTTCCTGCTGCCAGCGTTTTTGGCAGTGCGCCACAAACATTCCTTTTTGAAGCGAAGATTGTATACGCTATCCTGCACCGGCGATGTAACGCTAAAAAAACCAACTGCTTTCAAAACTGCACAGGTGGCTCGTGCTCGGCACGCGCTCGTGACACTTATCCCGCGTTCGTCGTCGTCCTCTGCTTCTACAGCTGGCTGCGTTTCCGCTAATCATTCCAGCGTAGAATTTCACTTTTCTTCTGTCGTCGTAATGGGGAGGCCGCGTTTACGGGGGTATGAGCCAATCACTGTCTTACGTAAAGAGCAGATTTAATTGTGAAGAAATGTCAGGGAAATCCATCCGTAGTGAACGTGCTCGGGAACGAGCTCGTCAACGACGTGCCTATTCTAGTGTGAGGGCTTCTGAAGCCCAGGCGAAATGTCAGCGAAGAGCCGCGGACCCCGAGTTGAGGGAGCGCGATGTTGAGGCCAAACGCCAGTGAGGAGCCACCGACCCCGAGTTGCGGGAGCGCGATGTTGAGGCCAAACGTCAACGTCGTCATGCCCTCCAGGTCCCCGACAACGGTGGTGCATGCCTTGGCAACGCTACGCCAACTTCCCTGGTGCGACCGCCAGGTTTCAACGCGAGTTTCTCTACCGGAACTTGGGAGCGAGCTGCAGTGCTTATGACCGGTTGTGGTTCAAGCAGAACGTGATACTCGTCAGTGCAACTCCGAAGAAACACATGACAAGCTTCGCTTACCCCCACCTTTTCGACAGGGGAGAGGCTACTTTTGTCTACTTCGAGGCGTCCTATGCACAGACATGCAGAACCTCTCGAATAGATGCATCACCGGATATGATCACTGGAGAATTTCGCCCGAGAATTTTTTTTATTTTATTTCGCATCTTACAGTACAGATGAAGGGGTTGTAGAAAAAATCTGTACCAGGACAGCTTGACGAGTCTACAAACCTAATGTTCAGCAGCGGGGCAGTAATGGAACTTGTAAAATTTTAAAACATAAATAAGTACACCAAGGAATGACAAAAAAAATACACAAAACAGCAATATGTACATATAAGCGAACCTAAGCCATGTTATTTAAATGCATACTATGAAGTTCTTCGCGCCAACAGGAAAACAAATAAAAATTATCAGAGTACACTTGCCTTTGCTATATGTACGCCATCGCGGCTCATCTTAAGACATTACGCAGTAGCAAAACGTCTAAGTGCGTCTATAGTACCGCTAGGGCGCCACCAGCTCGATTATGGCTCAGTAACGATTACCCTTGCGACGTAGCTTGAAATTATTTACATGGTAACATTCACATGCACTTTACCTGATTATTAGCACAAGACATTTCAACGGCCTGCGACTTGGCTTGCCCCGCTACTTCGTGCGCCTACAAAGAGTAGACCAGAGACAACAGAAATGCACTTAATCACCCTTTCGCCGTGCCTCGTATGCACGCTGCTCTTTAGGAGTCCTCACTATACGTGGCCTTTCAATAGCACTGCCACAACACAAATCAGCTACTAGGCGGGTTCTTGTTTTACATATAAAAGTGTACTTACGTAAATACCTGCATCGTATGCTGCAGTGGCCGGTTCCTGGCAATTGCAGCTTATACAACCATAATCTTTACCGGGAAACGCTTGCGGTGAACGCTGTGCGCGAAGGCGAGCTTTCTGGATTTTTTTTTCTTTCGTCCGCACAGCCGGCGCCGCCGCCGCTGCCGCGGATATACGGAGACGAGCGCCATCTGCTGGTGTATCAAGGAACCCAGCGGCGCACGCTGCGCACGCCTACCGAGTTTGCCTACGGACACGACAGACCCATTGTGAGGTAGAGCTAGCTATATTGCTTCGCTGTAGAACGACAAAGCACATTTGGGGCCTATCTGGCCCCAGCAGCCCGGCGCGCGTCGGCGCGTCGTGCTGCGACGTGTGCATTGGTTGCATTAGGTACGAAGGAAGGAAGGAAAATAAGAGGTGAAAGGCAGAGAGGTTAACCAGGTTAAGTGTCCGGTTGGCTACTCTGCACAGGGGGATGGGGTAAGGGCAGAAAAGATTAGCAAACAAGAGAAGATTAAAAAGAAAAAAAAACATCAGTCCGCACAAAATCTACATTACGTAGATGTCCATTTTAGTTGAATATTTCAAATATTTTGTGGGTGGCATGACGTACATGGAGTTTCAAATAAACATTTCTCTCTTAGTACCTACAGCATCTACTGGCCTTACAGACCGCATGATTCGGCACACTTCTCATCAACCGTACGTTACAGTTTGTGCTCCTCATTCGCCTATGATTTGAAAACTTTATTTTGTCCTGAAGCAAAGGAATACTGCTACTTAGTTGTAGCGGAGAAGACACTGTAGGCTACAATCAAATTTCAACAACAATAAGTTTACCCATCACAGGCGTGCATTGTCATTCATGTTGGAGCATGCTTGAAATTATAACACTGCATTCTTTGTCTGACTCATCTATAGACTTTATTACTAATATTATTTTAGTAAAACATTGTGCTGGCATCTTCGAGAGACTCTAGTGGAACGTCTCATGCAGCTTGGGAAACATGGGTAGACCATTATAGGGTACTTGGGCGTGTGTGCGATACAGGATCACGGAATTTGGGTCGTGCACGTAAAACCCGACACGTTCGGTGCATTACTTTGTAACAAATTACTTATTTGTTGCTCAGGCTGAAAACTAACTTCCTGTCCTGCTGTTCTATGCCAGAAAAGGTACTGGGGAATACAGCTCCTTCCTGAAAAACACAGTTCCACAGATTGGGTAGTTTCTCATAGCTTAGAATTTCTAGAAAACTAGTACACTGCTGATAATGACAGTATTTAGACGACGCTAATGCACTCATTTGACTTCTTTCACATTTTTCTCATAGCAGTGCAAAGGTGCGAATTAGAATATCGAAATCAGCCTTCGAAAGTGCAGTGGTGGAGGCACGTAAGGACCTTGATGACCGGGACCCACGTTTGCGTCGCAAAAACTATGGATGCCGGGATCTGGAAAGCATACTGTCTTCAGATGGAGAGACGAGGAATGTGACGACAGGAGAGGGTCTAGGACTTCGCCTAGTTCTTGTAAATCTACAAGCTGCTGGAGTGTGAGGTTATAGTTGCGGAGCTTGCAGATGCGGCTTAGGTTGTTAACAGGAATGCCGTCTGCGAATTTTGCGTGTTAAATATTGTTTGTAAACTCAGACAATACTGCCAGATGCCGAATATCAAGAGGGCGGTGAATAGCGGATGTCAAGGTTGCAGTTAAATGTTCGTGAAAATAACGAAGGGTCGTCCGTCAAGGAATAAACTTGGGGGATGCTTAAGCTTCGCCTTTAAGAGTAGAACGCGATTGCATTCAAAGATCCCTGACTGCTTCTCATGCTTCGCGGTAACTGCAGCTTATGTAACCGTAATGTTTACCGGGAAACGCTTCTGACGAACGCTATGCACGAAGGCGAGCTTCCTGGTAGAAACGTGACCTCTTGCGTCGGCCGATCCCGGAGCACAGCAGCGCCAAAAAAATTACATCATTTTCAGCTTTCTGTTATTGTTTCGTCTGAGAAGATTGAACACAAAAGACAAGCGCTGTCGCTGTTTTGTTCATGACGTGTGTTTGTGGGCTGCCATTCTCAAAATTCCGAGGAATAATTTTGTCAAGAATGTAAGCGAAGGTATGAGAAGGTTTAGTGATAGAATGGTGCGGCAATATAACCGGCATACACCACATGTCATATAGCAAGGCGTGGCATATACATATACATATACATACATATACATATACATACACATACATATAATATACCGAACTATATACGCAAATTTCAGCTCACGGTCAATGACGCCGGAACCGGATTTTCTGCAACCCGGAGTCCTTAAAGGGCAACTCAGGTGATTTTTGACCATGTCAAGGTAATTGAATATTTAGGATCCCGAGACCCTCCTGTGACGCGCCTGATAGAAGAATTGTTTCGCAAATTCGAAAATAGTTTTAAACAAGCAAAAAAGCGCAAAACGAAACCGAAACCTGACGAAGCAGCCGAGCGAACCTTTGGTGTGATGTCACGAGTGTGCCCGCGGCGGGGGAGGCGCGCAACGCATGCCGGTCTCGCCCGCGGTGCAAACAAAACCGGTGAAGAGCAGAGGCTCATCTGATTCGTGACCGCGCCGGACCTTCGGGTGTCATTGTAAGCTGCACCACCTCTTCGGAACAGTGACAGCTATGATTCTGACGAATTCAATAGCCACGAATCACCGTTCGCATTCGACCTGCCACCACGAGAGCCAGCGCCTATATGAGCAACATATCGCGCTGCAACATGATGACGAAGCGTAGCCCTAACCACTGATTTTATACGTGCTGCTTGCTATTTTAGCTGTTCTACCCCTTCTCAGGGAAGCGCTTGGCGTACTCTCTGCAAGATGTGGATGACGACTTTCCGCATTTGTATCCCGCAAGCACGCAGCTGACAGCCCAAAACACCGATCCGGTGCATTTCTTTACATTGGCAGGTACAGCGACCGCTCGTCGTTCGCTTTAGATATAATGCTAGCCGCTCATCAGTGCCACCAATTAATGTCAGAACATAGCAAAACACGCCAATTTTGTGCACGTAATCACCGTTGCGAGTTGCATCTGATGATGACGATATATGGATTTTATTGAGCGCACAGGGCCAGCGGGATGGCCGTAGTACGGGAGCGCTGCTATGGTGGCCTACTTATCGTTCTTCGTATTCTCTTCGTGCGCACAATGTGTCCCAAAAGTAGATAAGACAGCACTTTGCGCGTATTATCGTTCATTTTAGAGAACGCAATAGTTTTTTCGCGCGGAAGCGCCGATGTGAACACCGGATAGCGCTGAACGAGATGGTTCTGTAGGCTGCGGTATT